>NC_081414.1:696083979-696271479 GCF_030272615.1 Cryptomeria japonica
GCATGTATGAAGTGGATGTGATTGCAACAAGTCTGAAAGACAATGGAGCCATAGCCTTTACGAGTGGCACCTGTTTGTCAGGTTTTCACCATCGCACTTACCCAAGGTGCCACCAGAGTGGTTGTTCACCGTTTGGATACATGATTTTTTTTCTTTACTTTTTTGAATGTTTTTGTATTTTCTTCAGGACATTTTTCTGAATGTTTTTGGTATTTTCTGGTATGCAGGGGAGCCTGATGCTTTGTTCAACTTAGGTATAAAACCTTTTGAGGTGCATGCTGTTGATTAGATCTGCAATCGGTTCTCCTTCTGATGTAGCCAACTGATATGCCCCGGACCCGAATACAGTAGTGACAACATATGGGCCCAGCCAGTTTGGTTCAAACTTGCCTTGATGTTCTCTGTTTGGTTGATTGTGAGGATTCTCTCGTAGAACAAGATCACCTACCTCAAATGTATGAGGTCTAACTCGGTGATTGTAGCTTCTGCTCATGCGCTGCTGATAGGCTTTGAGGTGATTGTATGCAGCTTGTCGCTTCTCATCAAGTAATTCTAAGTCTTGGAGGCGTGAGACTCTGTATGCTTCATCATCTATCAGATTATGCAAGGAGACCCGTAATGATGGTATCTTGACCTTAATAGGCAAGATAGCTTCTGCACCATAGACCAATGAATAAGGAGTTGCACCTGTAGGGGTTCAAATGCTAGTTCGATATGCCCATAACGCTGGATTTAGTTGAACATGCCAATCACGGCTGGCATCATTGACCGTCTTCTTTAGGATCCTCAATATGTTTTTATTGGATGCTTCGGCCTGACCATTGCTTTGTGGGTAATAGGGAGTGGAAAAGTGGTGTTGGATATGAAATTTTTCACAAAGTTCACGGACATCCTGGTTTTTGAAAGGAATATCGTTATCTGTGATGATGGACATGGGTACACCATACCAGCAGATGATGTAATTGAGGATGAATGAGGCGATCTGCTTGCCAGTGACTTGGGTAAGTGGAATAGCTTCGATCCACTTTGTGAAATATTCGGTGGTGGTAATAATGAATTTGTGGCCATTAGAGGAAGATGGATGAATCTTACCCACAAGGTCAAGGCCCCATTGACAGAAAGGCCATGGTGTCGTGATTGGTTGCAGTTCCTGGGCCGATGCATGTATCAGGTCGCCATGAACTTGACATTTCTTGCATTTTCTGACAAAGTAGTAGGAATCCTTTTCCATAGAGGGCCAATAGTATCCATTGCGCAAGAGTTTCTTGGCTAGTGACGGACCACTTGAGTGAGTCCCGCAAATTCCGTCATGTACCTCTTCCAAAGCCTTTGTTATCTCATCTTGTTCCAGACATCGAAGGAGAGTACCATCAAGACTGCGTCGGTATAGGGTTTCGGCAATAATGGTATATCGAGCAGTTTGGCGAATGAAGGTTTTACGTTGGTTATTTGATTGGTTGGGAGGAAGGGTGTGATCGCGGAGATAGGTGTAGAATTCACCGTACCATGGGGATTCAGGACCGACAAGGCGACATATCATTTCAGATTCAGGGATATCATAAGCGGGGATCCATAGTTGTTCTACCAAGAACTCGTAGCATGTTGAATTTTGTGGAAGATCTAGGAGAGATGCGATGGTAGCCATAGCGTCAGCAGCTCGATTTTGATCTCTTGGTATCTGCTCAAAAGTGATAGTAGTAAATGATGTCTTTAGAGTGTCCACCATTTGCTTATATGGCATGAGTTTATCATCCTTGGTCTGATACTCATCGGTTGCTTGTCGAATGACTAGTTGGGAATCGCCATATACTTGCAGTTCTTGTAATTTCCATTGTACGACTAGCCTGAGTCCTGTGATCAAGGCCTCATACTCTGCTATGTTGTTTGTGTAGGGAAATGTGAGCCTGTAAGACTTCGGGATGCTGTCACCTTGGGGTGTGATAAACAGAATGCCTGCCCCTGAGCCGTGCCTAGTGTATGAACCATCAAAATATAGTTTCCATGGTTGTGTTGTTGTGATCATGAATATCTCTTCATCTGGAAAATTGGAAATAAGAGGATGATCTCCTGTGAGGGGTGCATCGACCAACTGATCTGTAATAACTTTCCCTTTGATAGCTTTACAGTCCACATACTCGATGTCAAATTCACTTAGAATCATCACCCATTTGGCCAAGCGACCTGTTAATGCTGCTTTGCTGAGTAAATACTTGAGTGGATCAATCTTTGCAATGAGCTATACCTTGTGTGTCAACAGATAGTGCCTCAATTTTGTGGCTGCTAAGATTACTGCTAGGCAAGCTCGCTCAATAGGTGTGTAATTGAGTTCATAGCCCACCAGTGTGCGAGAGATGTAGTATACATCACACTCTTTGCCTTCTGTATTATG
Organism: Cryptomeria japonica; assembly: GCF_030272615.1. NCBI lineage: Eukaryota > Viridiplantae > Streptophyta > Pinopsida > Cupressales > Cupressaceae > Cryptomeria > Cryptomeria japonica. The sequence goes on from NC_081414.1 coordinate 696,086,369, forward strand.
TTGTGCCAGTAATACACCCAATGTTGTACTTGTTGCCGAGATATAGAGTAACAATGGTCTACTTGGATCTGGTGGCATCAGTAATGGTGGATTCATGAGATAGTCTTTAAGCATCTGAAATGCTTGTTGGCATCGGACATCCCACTGAAAGCGGATGTTCTTGTGTAGTAGATGTGTAAATGGGTGACACTTATCAGCCAATTGTGCGATGAATCTACGGATAGATTGGAGTCGACCTTGTAGTGTCCTTAGCTGACTGATATTCTTTGGAGGTGGCATGTCCATGATTGCTTTTACCTTTGCTGGGTCGACCTCAATACCTTTGCTTGAGACAATATATCCTAGAAGTTTCCCAGAGGTTACTCCAAAGACACATTTCTTTGGGTTGAGTCGAACATGGTATTGTTCCAGTCTATCAAAGATTTTATCTAAGACGTGGAGATGCCCTTCTCTGGTGAGTGATTTTGCTAGTAAGTCATCCACATAATCTTCCATCATGGTATGCATCATGTCATGGAAGATGGTGGTCATTGCTCTTTGATAGGTTGCTCCTGCATTCTTTAGACCAAAAGGCATTACATTCCAGCAATATGTGCCCCATGGACATGTGAAGGTTGTCTTATGTTGATCTTCTGGTGCGATCTTTATTTGATTGTATCTGGAAAAGCCATCCATGAGTGAAAGCATGGCATGTCCTGCTGTCAAGTCCATTATGATGTCGATATTTGGTAGGGGGAAGTCATCCTTAGGACATGCCTTATTTAGATCTCTAAAGTCAGTACAAATGCAGATGCCCCCTTTTGGCTTGCCGACAAGCACAATGTTGGAGATACATTCTACATAATCAATTGGCCTAATGAAACCAACATCTAGGAGTTTCTTGAGTTCTGTTTTGACTAGCATTGCAATTTGGGGATGCATCTTACAAAGCTTCTGCTTGACAGGTTTGGCTCCTTCTGCTACGGTGAGGTGATGCGTGACTAAATCAGGATCAAGCCCTGGCATGTCTGCATATGACCATGCAAAGTTGATCTGACGTTGTTGAAAGAACTCTATAAACTTAGGTTGTTCCTCTGGAGTGAGAAGAGATGCCAGATGTATGATATGAGGATTTTTAGGAGTCCCCACATTGTACTCTTTGGTTTCCTCGATGAGAATCGTTGATCGTTCCTGTTGAAAGAACTCTATAAACTTAGGTTGTTCCTCTGGAGTGAGAAGAGATGCCAGATGTATGATATGAGGATTTTCAGGAGTCCCCACATTGTACTCTTTGGTTTCCTCGATGAGAATCGTTGATCGTTCCTGTTGTGTACTATCAGGGAGAATGTCAAACCCTTCATCCTCAGGCACCTCAGAGAGGTTTTCACCATTGGATACGCTCTTTCTTTTTACTTTTGTCGGATCAAACAGTGCCACAGTGTGGTTTTCACTGGAAGATCCATGTTTTATTGTTATATTTTTGCAGCTGAAAGGTTTGGCATCCGCCCCGAAGTATGTTGCGCTATTAAGTTCGATGGCGAATCCAGCTTTGTGATCCCCGCTTGGTAGTTTATCCCTTAATTCCAAAAAGTCAATGATGGCCTCATCGTTTTGGAAGAAGTCAAGACATGGGGGATTTGGTTGGTTCCATTCGATGAGTTCAGGGTGAATAATGGGCATTACTTCATCGATTAGGTTAAGTTCGTTGGACGTATCAGTGAGGGTTAAGACGTTATGGTGAAGGTCATTGATGGTACTTTCCCTGTCAGAATCAGGCGTAGGATGAGACATAGGGTCTGTGGAAGATGTTTCCAGTTCAGGAACCCAAGTGGTCTTTATCTGTGCTTCTCCATAAATAGGGATATCTTTGCGTGGTGGAGGTGGTGATGTGTCTTCCTCATCTGAAGTGTTAAGCTGTACCGAATCAAATTCCCATTCGTGTGAGTCGGTCTCTGAATCACTTTCCAGCATCCGATTACTATACCATACTGGGATGTCCTTTGAGTTAAATACTGCAGGTGTGATTGGTTGGTGTACCTTTGTAATGATCGGTGTTGCAGGGTGGTTGATGGGGATCAAGGAATCTGGTATAGGGAGTATCGGTAATATTGACTCAATTGCTTCTGCTGGAACTGCTGGTGCCATGGACGCTGTTGCGGGTTCTGATACAGTTGCTACTGCTAATGGTGCTGCTGATGGGATTACTGGTTTGATTGGGGGGATGATTGGCATTGGTGATAGTTGTGTTGGAGTTTTGAGCCTCAGTGGGGCAGTCGGGATGGTGCTTGATGTTGCTTTGATAATGAAAGGTGGCCTTTTGGCAGTAGGTTGACATAATGGTTTGCTGGGTTTTCCTTTGAATTTTAATTTAGGAAAGATCTCTTTTCAAAGCCTAGGCCTGTATTACCTTTGGGCTTGAATTCTGGTAGGAGAGGTTCATGTCGTCCTTGTTTGCAATAGCCCAAAGCGCTCTGACCATCATACCCCATTCTTTGCATAATGAGGAGACCTTTGCCATACTGATCTGTAGGAAGTGTAACTCACGGCATATCAGTGGTGATAGGATCTTTATAGATCCATTCCGCTGGGTCCTCATCTTGTGTTTCTTCCTCTTGACTCTTTCCAAGAACGAAAGGTGTCAAAGCACATGCTGGTATGTTTAGTGGTTGCTGGAGTACCTGCTATGGTTTACCATGTGTTTGAGGAGAAGTGGGCATTTGTCCCACACAAAAGAGTTGACTCAAGTTGTATTCCCCAGGACCTTCCTCTGCTATCTTCATTTTAAGTTTTTCTTGCTTGGGTATAGTGGTGTTTGAACGGGCAAGAGAGGCGGGACTGATATATGATGTGGAAGAAATGGCTTCTCTATTATTAGGAATGGTAATCTCTGGTTGATGGCTGATATTATGGCAATATGCAAAGGGATTTGCATCGCCCAGGATTGTGATCTCTACACCGTTATGTGGGAACTTGATACATTGATGGTAGGTAGATGGAATGGCTTGCATGGCATGTATCCAAGGTCTTCCTAACAATAGATTGTAGGGCAGAGGAAGGTCCAGAACCTGACAAATGATGTGCTTTACCACGGGGCCCACTTGGATTGGTAGTACCACAGCTCCTTTGGATGAATGCTCTGCATTATCATAGGCTTTAATTGTGATCTTTTGACGAGGATCCACTTATTCTACCGCATATCCCAATGTTGTGACCAACTGTAATGTACAAATATTTAGGCCTGCTCCATTATCAATCAAGACTCGCTTGATCCGATGCTGGTTAATAAATCCTTCGATGTGGAGTGAGGCATTATGTGGTTGTTGGAAGGAAGAGTTGTCACTTTCAGAAAAAGTGAGACAAGGTGATGACTTTAGACTTCCAACCATGGCTTGAAATTGGTCTGTATTCAGATTTGCAGGGATTGACGCCTCTTGGAGTGCTTGATCCAAGATAGTTTTATGAGATGGCGATAGACGCAATAGTTCTAAAATGGATATAATTGCAGGGGTTTTGTCTAATTGTTCCACAAGATTGTACTGCTTTGGGATGGAGGTGGTGCCTTGTGGAGCTGCCTTGATGGTAACTTTGCCGCGACGCGTAACAACATTGCAATTTGAGTTGGGATTTTTGAAGGTTATGGTTGCAACTTGTTCATTGGCATCATACAGATGATTTACAGTGTAATTATACGTAGCTTGTGTATAATCAGTAGTATCAGTGCCTCGCCTAGAAGTGGAAGGACCCCTTTGATCTTGTGATGGAAGTGGATTTTTGAACATCAGATGATCATTATTGGTTGTTTTTGGGTCATGTCCTTCAATTTCAATTTCTCCTCGATCAATAAGATCCTGAATAAGATCTTTTAATCGGTGACAATTACTTGTCTTGTGTCCTCTTCCTTGATGGAATTCACAGTGTTCAGTATCTCTCCACCATGCTGGTTTGACCTGAGGCTCATAGTTTGATAGTTTAGGTAGAGTGACCAAATTTTGAGAAATGAGTTGTCGCAATACTATTTCAATGGGTTCCCCCAAGGGAGTGTAGGTGCGTTTCTATTTTTGCTGATGAGGTCTAGGTTCATCATGAGATGTGATGCGACCTTGATTAGAAGGAACATTTGTGTTATTCTGAGGTGGAGGATTTTGTCCTGCAAATCGAACCACAGGTTGTGCATTTTGGATAGTCCTGGCATCCACAACCCCATCATTGATGATATTCTTGTTTTTATTCCAGAAGTTTGGTTTAAAGCTATTGAAGCGTGGGCGAGGACCATCTTTTGGTTCATTAAAGATTTTGATGAGTCCTTTCTTGATGAGCGCCCATTCACATTTTAAACCCTTGGTGATCATATCATTAAAAGAGACTATGTCTTTGACATCCAGGTGAAATTCCATTTCTTCGTTTAAGTTGGAAATGAATATTTCCACTAGTTCTCCTTCAGGTAACTGAAGAGAATGTCTGCTAGACATTTGGCGCCATATTTGCAGGAATATTGAGAAAAGCTCACCTAGTTTTTGTTTGGTGTTACACAGATCAGCCATGGTGATGTCGCATTCAATGTTATGAGAGTAATGAGCTAGGAACTTCTGGATGAGTTCCTCAAATGTTCGAATGCCACCTGGTAGTCGGGAAAACCATGATGTGGTTGTTCCTCCCAAGCTTTGGGGAAAAAGACGCATTAGGTAGGTGTCTTCATATGCCACTTCAAGACAAGCGGAATGAAATTCTCTGACATGATCACGAGGATCTCCCTTTCCCCTATATTTTTCAAATTTGGGTGTTTCGAATCCTCTTGGAAAGGGTGGCATATAAAGATTCCTATCAAAAGGATAGGGGCAGATGTCATTGAGTGAGAATTGGTTAGTCTTGACACCACTATGAAGCTGTTGAGCGAGATTCTCGACTTGTTGCCGCAACATCTCCATTTCATTTGGAGGAGGAGGTGGTGGGTTACCTCGAGGAATGTTATATCTGATGGGATCTCTACCTCTTTCCTCTTCATGGTGACTTTGTCTTTCAGATGCTTGTCTTAATTGGGCGAGATCAAAGTCAAAGGGGAGTTTTGCTCCTTCTTGAGCAAGTTTTAAGAAGTGAGCATCCGCATTGCTCCTGAGTATTTCGTCAAACAATCTGTTAAAGAGAGGGTTATGCTGAGCCCTTTCTATTGTTGCAGGAGTGGGAGTACTTGGGTTTTCGTCATCTGCATTTCCTCCAAGTGCTTCTTGAAATTCATTGAGATTTTCCTCTTCTTCTTCTTCCCTTTCTATTTCGCGTTGCCGTGACTGTGATTGGGTTTGAGCCATTTTGTTTATGAGTCTTTGTTGAAATTGCATGAAAATGATGATGAGTTTTTAATGAAATGAGAGATTGATGATTGGTGGATTGTGTTGCATGTGGATCTCTAACACTTTTAAGGTAGATGTAACCGAAATTCCTTCTTTGAATTGCTTGCTTGTTTGATAAGATTTGATGTGATAAGGTGTAGAGAAATCTGAGATGTGTTACAGATTGAACTACCTAGTAATGAGAGGATTCACTCATGAACTAGTTTTAACCTGCGTAGATGTGTCTCTTAGGATGAGCTTATCCTAGATGTAGAAACAATCTAAAAAGTGATGTGAAGTGTTTGATTTCAAGCAATATCTAAAAGAAAACTTGGAACAATAACTTCTTAATGTTTTGAGAGTTGGGACGGACTGATAATGAAATGATGATGTATGAGTGAGATGATGGATGAAAATGTTTTCAACTTCAATAAAAACTTTGTGTCACAAATGGGATGAACTCTACCTCTTCTCTTTCAGGTGTTGGCGGTATTTCTCGAGCTGTGTTGTAGGTGATGCAGATGTTTGGGAAGAAGTTTGGATTAATCTTTCCTCCTTGATTTTTGTGATAACTCAGAGCTCTATATTGCATAAAAGCTTTGCGGTTCAATTATTCCGAATCAAATTCATTTGTTTTACCTTGAAGGTATAGACACATGCGATGTAGAAAGACTCTATGGGAGACAAAGATTTGTCGATTGATATAGAAGAATTTCCTCCTTTTGATCAAAGCCTTTGAGCTTAATGGTCTTCTTTTCAAGTTGATATTCTGATGACACTTCTTCTTTCGCAAGATGTGAAGAATGGTCATAAAATTTGACTCTTTGTTGTTGGTACCTTGTTTTTGATGTTTTTGGTTGTGTTGACAGATGTTTGGTTGGATGAATACTTTGTTTTTGGGATTGATTTTCTGATTTGATGTTTCTTTGACAAGAAAATGAAGCAAGCACACAAACACCAGAATGTTGCTCAAAGAGCACAAATGAGTATGGGTCTAGATTAACCCAATCCTTGGACTTGTATATGACCCTTCCTTTAGATGTATTTTAAGGTGTATTTCCAAAGCCTGAAGTCAGCTCAATTTGCACTAGGTCTGTAAAACGAACACACTTCAAACACTTTTTATCCCTAAGGTCAAATGGCCAGTTGTGATAAATTTAGCCCACATCTTGATATTTCTTCGACTTTGGTACTACATACCTTATGAATCCCGCTGTGGCAGGTAAGGATGTGATATACTAAGTCTTGCACGAGTATAACAAATAGATGATCCCTATGATGGGGGAGTCACCACCTTTATCAAGCCACAAGTGACTTTTCAAAAAGCTATGTTTCTACTCAAGGAAATATGTATGGTGAGTATCTTGGGAGCAAAACCATCTATGCTCTTGCACTAAATTATATCGCAAATATTCTCAATCAATAGAACGGGTGGGCTACTACTTAAAGGTGTTTAGTCATGTTCGATGTTTTTGGACATAAGTTCATTCTGCAGTGACTCACTTAAGAGCCTTGTAACTGGTGGTGGGGCCCATTTGTCCTTTCGACCAGTTACACTGTAGGAACAGCTATACCCAAGGCTATAACTTTCGCTCTCACCTAATTTTTATAGCAGCTCGAAGGATTTACCGCTCGAGGTCGTTCCCAAGAGTATCGATCCCTTAGCAGGCCTCTCTTAAAAAGATAAAATTTTGAGTGTTACTAACACTTTTCTCTTGCACCTAGGACCACGAGAGCCAAGGGAGAGGATAGTGTGTGTTAGAGGTAGGACCACTCGACTGACTTTTGTGCACAAGCGTGCCAAACACGTAAAACACTTGTTCTTTTTAATCCAGCATTTCAAAATGTGGTCTAACTATTTGGAGATGTTGCTCCAACAGCCATGGTGTTCGTTTTAACTTCAAAGGCAATGTGTTTTGTAAGCTAGAATTTGAAAATCCTGGTCAACTTAATGAAAAACACGTTTTTGCTTGAAGTAAAATTTGTTTGCAAAAATCAAAAACAAGTGGTTTGTTTTTTTTACTTGCCCAAAAATTGAAGTGTGGATTGTGATTTTTTTAAGTTTGATGCAAGAAAAGAAACTTTGTGTGTTGATTTTAAGCACCAAAATAAAGATGAATCCTAACTAGAAAGCAATACAATTTTGTGTTTTTTTTTTTCAATTTTTTTTTTAAGCACCAAAAGACAAGTTTGCAATTTTTATGGTGAGTTTTTAACCTGCACAAACAAAAACATGTTAGTAAAATCGATGTTCAAGGGGGGCTTCCACAAGCCTAAGAATTTCCATTTTTGTGGTTACAAGGCGATTTGGACGACACTCTGTTGCAATAGCGCTAGTCTGCGTTTAAATAGAAGCGCTATTTTACACAGAAGTGCTGAAAGAACAACAATGACAGAGAGTCAAAAGCGCTAAAAGATCTTCAATAGCGCCAGAAGAATGACCAAATCACTAAAATAGGGTCAGGATTGAATGATTTCAAATCCATGTGAGGGCTTTCAACCCAATCCCAGGATGACAAGTGTCAATGTGAGATAGGTTGAGAGGAGAGGGAATAAGCATTAAATGCCTAATATGACCTTGGGATTTCAGAGTCAAGGTTGGTTGAATGAATAAAATTTTTATTCAAAGAATAAAGCTTTTATCCAATGGATAAGCTCTTGTGCAAATGTGAAATGGATGAATACGGTCAAAACAATAAATGTTTGGGGGGACAAGTTTGAAATAACCATAAATGGTTATGTAAGAGCCATTAGTAGTCTTGGAAGACTTTGGGGGTTAATTTGTTGAACACACAAAGCATTAAATGCTTTTCAAAGACTTTGGAGTCTTTGAGAAGTGACTCCATTTTGTTTAGGAATGTGACAATAATTAGGGGATGGATTAGGCTAATTAGGAAGGGGTTAGAAGAATCTAGAAGGGGATTAGATTTTTGCAAGTGGATTTGGTGGGTGAGGGAAAATAGGATTTTATTAAAATAAAAATTCATTTATTCCAATAAATGTGTGCAAGTGGGGTGGGGATAATGATTTAAATAAATGTTTTATTTAATTTATTTAAAAGAGGAATAGGGGGATTTCATTAAATAAATAGATTTTATTTATTTAATTGATTTGAATTTGATTTAATGAATTAATTAAAATAAATTGAATAATTTATTTAATTAATAGAAGAATGTTTGGGGATGAATTAATTAAATATTAATTTAATTAATTGATGGCTAGTGGATTTTTAATCAAATAAATACGAAATATTCATTTAATTAAACTGGACAGATTTGTGTGACTACAACTACAATAATAACAACATCAAATCCTTACAATTGCCCTAATCACAATCTATTGCATCCTTTTCATTACATATGAACACAAGATCTTATTACATCAAGATAGATAGTTCTCTTTCTACAAATACAACCATCTTTTAAGTCCTACTAATACAAATGCCAAATGAATCAAAACATCAATCTGCTACAAGAAATCATCCATAAGTTAAAGAGATAAGGAATCCACATCCACGCAAGAAAGCATCCAACTAAGAACATCCCAATGGAAGAAGGCATCAAACCACCCAACCATGTGGAACCAAAGGAACCACCCCCCATGCTAGGAGATGACACAAGGTCCCACACACACTCTAGACCTAGGCTGACACCTAACAACCAAAGGATACAACATCCACAAGGAAACAACCACATGAGCAAAAAGCCAATCACATCACAAGGCTGAAATGAAACCATAAAACCTCTAGAGGCTAACCAACAACAAGGCGTAAGGAACTAGGATCTGCATGTAAGGTAGAGTGTCATCACATGCTAGCACCAACAATAAAGGATATTCTAGAACTCGGTCTTGACATCCATGATACACATGCGAAACCATTTCAACCTTTGAGGAAATTAAGAGAGTTCAGTTTATCCGGTTACCAGATCTTCCCGTACCTCATCCTAGGACTATACAAGTACTCTAGGCCATGAGAGGGGTACCACAACATCAATTTTTATCTTGTCTTATTAGATGAATTACTACTACCCAAGCCACCTAAGATTAATTTATTAAATTATCACTCGATTAACAACAATAAACCTCCAATGAGCTATCCAAAGGTCTAGACTAGACCTGACTCCTATTACATGGAATCCTAGCAGTCCATTCCTCATGACCTTACAGACTCATGGAAGTACACTCTCCCTAATCATGCTCCTAGGTCTTAGGGTAACAACACATACCAATGCAAGATCGAAGGATCACAAAGCATAACCCGGATAACCAAGGTTTCCAATTACATAATGAACATCTAATAAATGCATAACAATGCCATTGTCATAGCCACATAGGCAACATAAATTTCATAACATCACAAATAGAAAATATATGGAAGGATCCCAATACAACAACGAGGTATTACTCATCTTTCTTATCACATAAGAATGCAAATGATCAATCATAATCCAAAATGCAGTCTCGGATCACCAAAGGACTTTTAGAATACACATACTCAGCCTCTGGATAGCCAAAATACCAAAGTAGGAAGCTCAAAACTGACTCAGGAAGTCCAAAATAACCAAGATACAAAGACCATGATAGATTAGCGCATTTGTACAAAGGTTTAGCGCACGATGACCTCCTGTCGCGCATCCAAAATATTATGTAGCATATCCAAAACCTCATGTAGTGCATCTAGAACCTTCTGTAGCACATCCAAAACCTCCTATAGCGCATTCACAAGTTCCTATAGTGTATTTAGAAGTTCCTGTAGTGCATCCAAAAGTTCCTATAGCACATTCAGAAGTTCATGTAGCACATTTGACTCAAACGCAAGGAAACTTAGAAAATGAAAATATAAAATTATGACAATGCCCAAAAAAATACACAAGTCTCCAATAAGGCCGAAAAACCTAAAAAGGGGCGTAATAACGATAATAAATCAGAATTTGATAAAAATCTCAATAGACAAATCAATACGTGAGAGAACATTCGACAGAATACAAAAGCCTTTCATAGCTATACATAGGAAATCAAATACTGGCCATACACATTATGATATAGGAAAATGTATATAAATTCATAAATTATCCCATTCCCAAAATCATATACTATACAACTAATAAATAATTTTCTCAACCATTCTCGACAAACAATCTTTCTTCATGCACAATGTAGACAATATTTCACAATCAAAGAGCAAATGACAAAGAAGTAGAATCTCCAACCTGTAACCAGAAGTTATGGCAATGCAAATTCAATGTAGTGTAGTCCAAATCCAAGCTCGAAATCCAAATTTTCAATCAATCCCCAAATCCTCAATCGTGCAAGAAAAGTTTTTCTAGAAAAAACAACCCAACAAAACTCTCAAAAATCCAATAAATAATATTTCAGGCAAAACCATAGAAACAAGTTGGCCAATAACAAATAATTAGAAATGCAATATTTCATACCTACCATGCATAAAATTGAGGTTGGAAATAATATAAAATAATATTATTCTAACTTACCCCCAAATCTCAACCAATGGTAAAATAAGGTAGGTAGAGAATATAATATTTAATTAACCCGAATAGTAAAAAGGGAAAATAATAATGTAAATAACCAATAATAAAATAAATCACGGGCACAATAAAATATAAAAGTTCAATAATAAAATAACCAATGGTAATATAAATAAATACCCAAATTGAAGCCACAACTGTAAATAATAAAAATAATTAAACAATAAATAAATAACAAATAACCCAAATAAACATAATCCAATAAATCAAAGCTTAATAAATATTAATCAAAATAACATAATAAATATTAATAAATCACCCAATAATGATTAAAGATTAAAACTATTCATTAATTTAATTTAACATTAATAAACTTAATGAACCAATATTAATTAATTAAATAATCAAATCCTCATGACACCACAAGTCAATCCAGCATAGGGTCGAACATTGCCACACAAGACTCTCACTACCAACTCAAAACAAGACATTGACTAACAAGGATATCAACTTAAGCCTAGAGTGTGTGGAAGAAACTCATGCCATCTCCAATCAACTTGCCATTGGGATGAAGACATGCTCAGGCGTGTGAGACCAGGTGGAGTTGGTGTCTAGTATCTGCATTTGAACCTGTCACTACCAATACATGTACAATAACATATACAATAACATATATGCATAACATATGACATGAAATAATTAAACAAGTGAAAGGGAGTGGGGAAAACTTTAAGAAACCCCCCCCCTTGGACAAGGTGTAAAAATCTGGTGAAAGTTGTATAATTCCGAGGAAAATTTTAATTTTACTGGCGAATTTTTGCGGTTTACAGAGAAAAATAATAATCTCCATTGACGAATTAGTCGTGATCGCTCAAAGTTTGTGAAAAATCCTAGCGAATTGTAATGTTTTTAAAACCCAAAAAATTTGCATGGGCAAATTGTAATGTTTTTAAAACCAGAAAAATATTTGCATTGGCGATTTCAACCTATTTTCAAACCATTAAAAAAATATTGGTTATTTCAACCTATTTTCAAACCATAAAAATAAAATATTGGCGATTTCAAGCTATTTTCAAACCATAAAAAAAAATATTGGCGATTTCAGGATATTAACTTTAAGTCGTTAAAACATGTGGCACACAGTCATCAACTCTCTGCTTGGAAGACTACCCATTAGGGCATCTCGCGACCTAGCGACAAGCCCTTACGACTCTCTCTATTTCCAACTTGCAAGCTAAAAATGCTAAGCCTTCGTAACCTCAAGATCTAGCGATTGAGGGAAACTGAACTGCCACTCACCAATTCTCAACCATAAAATGTTAAGTCCTTGTCACCACAACAACTTGGAGATAGTGGTAACTTTAACCCTTGTCACGTACTCGCCAACATAAAACTATTTATCTCTTAACCACTAGCACTTCACTCACAAGCTCGCGACTTGATCAGGTCTTCAAACATTTAACTTCGCGAGCTGGTGATAACCATTAAACCTAACCACAAACTGTCTAGTCGCTAGCTTGTGACCTAAAAATGCTAAAATTAAACAAACATGAGAGATAGCAACAACTGTATGAAATGAGTTACTCTCTAACTCTCGTAGCTATAATGTATGACATCAGACCAACTCGAGACCTCATGACCAAAGCAATTTCACTAACAATCTCCAGCTCAGTAACATAAAATGTTGGAGTTGAGTAAATACAACACCACAGGAGCCCAAATGATCTTTGTAAGCTGAAAAACCTGTTACAATGAGAAGCAAGGAAGCAAATCATAGAAGAAAGAAATACACAAAAAATATGCTCAAAAAGATGAGAGCTCAATATTCACAAAATGTGTAAATGTAATAATCCTTCTTCTTGTTCTTACAAAGAAAAGAAAGAGCTTAACCTTTAATAGGTCAAGAAACCCTAAAAGGGAAAACCTAGGTTTGCACATAATAATTAATAAAAGAATTATTTATTATGCACCTAAAGTTAGCTTAAGTGTAAAAGAGATAAAGGGAACTTAAATAATTAAACAAATATTGTTTAATTAATCAAGCAAATACCCGAATACTCTAACATAAAACGCTAACACCCAAAAAGATAGAGACCTCGTGATGTAAACCCAAACCAACTTGTCGCCAACTCGCGGCTTGATCATGTCTTCAGACATTTTACCTCGTGAGCTGGCGATAACCATAAAACTTAACCACAAACTATATGGTCGCTAGCTCACAACCTAAAATTTTTAAGGCTTGGATGTTGACTAATTCCTGAGGGACTAGTTTGAAGGTTTCTCCTGAGTCAAGGTTGATTAGACAAGCGAGGATGATGGTTTCAGAGGCATAAAAGGATTGGATAACTTCTGAGTTAGTGATGGGAGATCACGGATTTCTCTGAGAAATAAGAGCTCAGGTTGCTTGTTGTCAGGGATTCTAATTTCTGAAGCAGAATTTGTCCAATCAAGGAGCAATAAAATCAGAACAAAATCATTCACAATAGATGAGCCTTAGCAGGATGCAGTGGATTTGATAGGCATGACATGACTTCTAGAGTCTAAAGTCATGTTGAAAAACACCAAAATGATGATTTTTCATGTGAATGAGCATCACCAAATGAAGTGTGAAAATTTGAAAATGTTATAAATACAATGGAGTGGTGACTTAATTGGTAGAAGAGAAAATAAACCTTTTTCATTTTCTGAAGAGTGTTTTTTTCTTTGGAAAGGAAGATGATGCTTGAGCAGGATCGTGCATGGACCTGTTGTGTGCTTTGTGATACCGGATGGGTGTTTTTTTGTTTTCTTCTATGTGAGTTTGTTTATTGTCAGAGGGGTTGTGAAAGTGAGAAGGATTTCCAGAGGGGGTGTGAAAGCCTTTTCTTGTCAAGAAAGGCCAAGCATGGCACATCCTTTGCTTCTACTCTACCATAGGATGGCAAGGGGTTTGAAGAAGGAGCCCATAGAGGAATGAAATAAGGATTTTTTTGGGTGGGGAGTGGCAGCCAGTCATCTTTGTGACGACATGGAAGCTGCGACCCCTCCCCAACATATTACATTTACCCTAAAGCTCATGTTTTCACTTTCCCTGATCGTGGGCATGAAGGCTCGAGCTCCTCTTTCCATTAAACCATTTTCTCTGCTCCTAGGCATGAAGGATTCCTTCTCTGTTTGGAAATAATCTATTGGACACGATGGAACATCTCACATTCCATCCGAAGGCATCAGGGTGATAATGGCATGGCTCAAGCAATTTTGCAAATTGTATAGTCATTGGGGTTCCTTTTCTGGTTCCAGTAGTGATTCTAGACTATAGGTGAAGGGAGCAAGTTGTATACTGACATACTGTATAGTCATTTACATAGGAAATGAAAAGCATTTAGTGTCAAGCTTTGTGCAGGTTCTTGAAGCAGTTATATATAATTTTATTTTGTGTATAATTCTATCTCTTTCAAATGATCAGAATCACGAGTTTTAACTTTTTCATTTGTTGCATTGTTATGGTGTATGTAATTTTTCATTTAATGCTTCCTATTAATTATTATGCCCAGGAATGCAAAAATTTTGTTACTGTTAGTCTGGAATCATATTAAGGATTCACCTCATTGTAATTGGTGGGTGGATTATAGTCATAGAAAACCTCCATATATATTACATAAACATCCATAGCATATAAAATCATAAGAGTATTAAGAATGAAAGTATCAAACACCACAATAGATAGGAATACAACATAATTAGTAAAATATGCATGCAACTCAATTAAAGGGAATATCTTTTGAGGATCCAATTCCATGATAGATGTTATAGAAAAATCACAATTTCATAATCAAAGGCAAACAAGAAAACATATTCACCCACAATGAATCAACTATTATAATTGGAAGGTCATTTCACCAAGTCAACATCAAGACAACAGACCAGTGCCTAATCCTAGGGCATAGAGTCACTTACAATTCAAAGACAACTTGATAATAAACTTCAATAAGATTCATTTGCAGATAAATAGGAATGAAATTATGAATAATGCCATTACATACACAACCCAGATTCATATGTAAACTGAAAAACCCTTGACCATTCAATTCACAGTGAAAACATAAATTCAACACAAAGACAATTATGTGAATATCTCAAACTGCAAATGATATTGATATTATATTCATAATGATATCAGGAAGTAAATTCACAATGCGATTCAACTATGCACTTATCAAATTCTTGAACAGTTGAGCTATTATAACTATATAAGAGTTTTTGAGTTCAACATCAATAAAAGTGGCCAACTGGCCATCCCTCTCTACTGATCAAAAAGAAAAAGTGGCCATCCCTCTCAAATTAATCTTGGAATCCTTTTATAAGATGAGGATTCAACAAGCTTAGGATTACTGTGAGGAATATTGGGTAGCAACCTCCACCTGAGATTTCTTCTTTGGCTTTAGCATGGCTTGCCACCTGTCCACCTCTTTGTCTGTTGGCCAACTGAATGCCTTTACCTCTTCCAACTTTGCAACTAAATCCATCCATCTCGCATTTGTAACTGCCCTGGACTCAACAATAAACTTTGCATGGTCAACCTCAACCTTGAACAATGAATCAAGCATACCATTAAGGAAATCAACATCAACTTGTTCATTTACATGCTTGATTATTTCCTCTTGCTCTAGAATCAAATCAAATTCGTTGGTCCAATCAGAAACTGATTTCAAATCTTCATTACTATCATAAATTGAAGGCACCAATTTACTATAACCTTCCCCAAATGTCTGCAATTTTTCATTTATAAGCACATCCTTCCCTGTGAAAAATGCATAAGCTACATTCATTACCTCCACCATGTCTTTAGTGTCACTAATCTTGAGAGGGAACTCATCACTATACATCATTACAGTATTACAGTATCTAGCTTATCCTTAATCTGCTTCTTCCTGACCAAACATTGAACAAAGGTCCAAGAAAAGCAACAGCCTCAGAGGATGTTTTACTTGCCTCTTTCAAAGAAATGTGCAAATCATGCACTACCATCAATTTTCCTTTCAATACATTAATCCTATGTTTTAGAATTCTTGACACAACAAAGATAGCCTTGACATTTTGTTCCTTTTCAAGCTTTTCAATTTTCCATGTGTGTTCCTCCATTTTTGTTGTCACATCAGCTGGTATTTCTTGTACTTGTTCTGTAATTTGTATTGGAGGGGGCTCATTTCCAATTTTTTCTTTCAACTCCACTAACTCTTCCTCCAGAGCACCCTTCTTCATTAGTGTCTCTTCGTATTTTTTAGACAATGCAATCAATTGGGTATATGTTTCTGTGTATCTTCTTGACAAATCCTCTATTTTTTATAAATTCATGAAAGAAACTTGAGTAAAAAATGAGGCAATCTCCGTGTCAGTTGTGTTCTGCAAGTTCCAGATCATTCTGTTAGCTTTCTTTTCTACTTGGATATTTAGAAGGTGGGGCTTTTGAGTGGAAGGGGCCAAAGACAAAGCAACAAGTGTTTTTGACTTAGGATTAAATCCTAATCCTCTTATTACATCTCCAATTTCAAATTCAATTTTAAACATTGGGTCCTCTTGCTTCCTAATCTGATCAATAATAAAAGTAGACTAGATATCCCAGTCAGGCATCATAATCATACCAGTACTCTAAATTAATTGTCTTGCCTGTTCCACAGATATTTGCTCCCTGTCAGGATCATATTCCTGCAGTGCGTTGATGATCTTCTATTTCTTTTCTTCATTTGCTTCCTCTATGATAAGATTTTGTCTTAATTGTTTTTGTTTAAACCTTGTCAAAAAACTTTTAAATTCATCAGACTTAATAAAGTCATCAACTTTCATGAACTCATCTGACAACATCACATGCTCATCAAAGCCTTGAGTAAGGGCTTCATTTGTTTCTCCATGTTCTTCATTTTGCCCTGCTTCTTTGAGATGTGTCCTTATTTGATGAAAGTATTATCCTTGTTCTATAATAATTGCTCTAGCAGGGTCTCTCCTCACAATTGTACCAACCTCATTGGTTTTTTGTTTCTTTGCAGCTGGCACTCGGGTAGATTGAACTTCATCCCCACTCTCTACATCTTCAGCATACACACTAAGTGGCCTCTTGCCATGTGAAGAATGTCCATCTTGGGGTCTTGCTGCTGAGCAGCCACTTCTGGAATTTGAGGCATTTGTTCCATCAGAGTTTCATATAAACTTAGCATTTTGTTAATCCTCTCCAGGTACCGGCTATTAGGGCAAAAACCTGAGAAACTAGGTTCAACAGCCTTCAATTCTACTTCAACTCTCATCAAATTTTTCCATTTTCTTCTCCTTTCTTGTACTTCATCTTTTCTCAGCAAATTTCTAACCACATCTTCATCATCCAATGGTTCATGATCTTTTATTGTGGCCCAAGGTGTCATTTTTGGCAATGCAACTTTAATAAATTGTTCAGGATCACAGAATCTAGACACAACATTAACCAACCTATACTGTTTAAGGAAATTATTTACTTCATCAAAGGAACTCCTACCAATGGTAAAATCAGACTCAAACCAAAGCCTAGGAAGAAGATAACCCTTCCTGTGTTTATCAAGGTATTCCTTTTCAACTAGGGCCAATTGTTAGATAAACTCCATAAAAGCAAATCCTAATTGGAACAAATTTTGGTAAAATATGGGGAGGCTTGGGACACCCATAGACTCTGATCACAGTAAAGTTATCAAAAAAATAAAAGTCCCCCCAGTTATGTGAAAGAGATCAATTTGGAACATATTGGTAAGGTCTCAAAACTCTCCTAACATTAATTGACAATCGTTCCCTATTTATTCCCAGCATTTCCATAATTGGCGAAACAATCCAATTTTCAAAGAAAAGGAAAGAAGAATGGGGAGAACTATTGTCCCAAACCTAGGTCCATCTTTGTATTGGAATTAAGACACCCAATTCTTCTTTGAAAAGCTCCAATTCTTTATCCATGAACTCAACATTATAGAACAAGATTAAATGCATCAACAATGAATAATGTTTGAATGTAGGGCTAGGTGCACCACTCTGAATTTCAACTAGAGCATTATGATTGTGTTCAACCACATAGCCCACATAATCATAATCTTTGTTAACATATGGGTGTTGAATGTCCATAGCCATCGTCAGTAATTCAACTGACACTGTTGAATCTCCATCAAAACCCAACACTCTGCATAATCCATAGATTGTACAATGCATATAATGGTGGAAAGGTGTGATGTCAAATGGTGGTTTGATACTCTCTGGAATTATAACCGGCTTCCTATTCACCCTAGGCATGTATCTGGGCATTGCATGCTTCTTGATAACACCTTTGTATTTGTCATAATCCTCTGCAATCCACTCCAAATCTATATTTGTGCATGCAACACCAGTAATCTGGAAAGCTTCAACAAAGCTAGCTCTATTAATTGAAACTGGGGCAGATTGGTTCTTTCTTCTAATTACCCTAGATATTGGGCAATAGCATTTGGCCAACTCTTTGATCAAATCCACATCAACATACACATCTGTCATAATTAACTTTGCCATATTTAAATCCCAAGGGTTTTACATCGGGACACCCTTAACCCTATTATTCCAGAAATAATGAAACAGAGCAGAACCAGTCATATTAAGCGTGGAAGGGTTTCTGCATTGGCTCCATAAATCTCTCCATGCCAAATCATTTGTATTCAAAGCAATGGAAGTCCCTGGCATCAAATCTACAAATTCTTCTTTGTATTTCTTAACCATCTTTTCCTTAGTGGCACTGGCCTTGGAACCTCCAGGTCCTCCTGCTCCACTTGTAATGGCCTTGGGCTTGGGCTTGGGCTTGGAAGCTCCAGTTCCACTCGTTGCCTGGCTCATTTTAGCTGCAGGAGAAAAACTTAACCAATTTTCTGAAATTTTCCCACACCCAACACTCTGAATTCTCCAATGTTGTTGCAGAGCTCAATTCACTGGATTACCTCGAAGATAGAATGCATTAATGCAATTATACAAAATCTCGACTCGATCATGCAATTTATGGTATTTGGGAGCTGTCACTTCTCTCAAGTCTCAAGTCTCATTAATTGCCACACTTGCATGACTAGCTACTGTGGCATTAATTCAAATTTCAAACTTCAAAGATGAAGTACTCGAGTGAAATTTGAATTCATGCCCTTCTATTTGATTGGCGATTGCCATTCAAAACTTTTACATAACCCGACAAACAAGTCCACATGTTAGCGAGTTAGCAATAATGCTACCAAATCCTCTTAATCGCAAGCTCGTAACCCCTTTTACGAATCCTCAAAGAATCTCGCGAGTGAGTGACAGTCGTTGATCTTCATCAAGCCCTTTAGTCGCAACCTCGCAACAACATTTGTAATATTCTTTCTTTACATGCGAGCTGGCGACCACTGCAAATCTAACAAAACAACTTATTTCATCGCAAGCTCGCAACTAGAAACTTAACTTGACTTAAACCCTTGTGATCCCGTGACAACAAGGCACTTAACCGTCGTCGCATGCTCGCAACACTTTTTGACTTAAGACTTACAAACCTGAGAGCATGCGATGACCACAAAATCAGACCAAAACTTACCTGTCGCCAAATCGCAACTTAAAATGCTAAACAACTTCAAAACCTACGAGCAAGCGATGAAACCAACTAAGCTGTGATACCAACCACATCGCATGATCGCAAATTAAAATGACTTAACCGCGAACACCTCGTGACCTTGCGATAACATAAAATCACACCCAGTCGCAACCTCACAACATAAAATGGTATTTGGGCGCCGTTAGTGTCACTTCTCTCAAGTCTCATTAATTGCCATTTTCCACACTTGCATGAACTAGCTAGGGTGGCATTAATGCAATTATACAAATGTCAAAATCTCAGCTCGATCATGCAATTTATGGTATTTGGGCCCCGTCACTTCTCTCAAGTCTCATTAATATTAATCACACACTCGCAACCGGTTATAACAATTTGGAAAGGAACCAGCGAGTTAGCGACAAAGCTACCAAATCCTCTTCATTGCAAGCTCGCAACCCCTTTTACGAATCCTCAAAGAAGCTCGCGAGTGAGCGACAACTGTTGATCTTCATCAAGCCCTTCAGTCGCAACCTTGCAACAACATTTGTAATATTCTTTCTTTACCTGTGAGCTGGCGACCACTGCAAATCTAACAAAATAACTTATTTCATGGCAAGCTCGCAACTAGAAACTTAACTTGACTTAAACCCTTGTGATCCCGCGACAATAAGGCACTTAACCACCATCGCATGCTCGCAACACTTTTTGACTTAAGACTTACAAACCCGCGAGCATGTGATGACCACAAAATCAGACCAAAACTTACCTGTCACCAGATGGCAACTTAAAATGCTAAACAACTCCAAAACCTGCGAGCAAGCGACAAAACCAACTAAGCTATGATAACAACCACATCGCATGATCGCAAATTAAAATGACTTAACCACGAACACCTCGTGACCTTGCGACAACATAAAATCACACCCAGTCGCAACCTCGCAACATAAAATGGTCAAGTGCAAAACATCTTGCGAGATAGTGACAACTAAAATCTCCTAGTACTCGTGACTTAAACTGACTTGTGGATAAAGGACTTGCGAGCTAGTGATAACCATAAAATTTCAAAACTTTTTATCTCTTGACCACGGTGACCCAGCGAGTACCAACAAAAATCGATGTTTATGTTAATTTACCGTCATAAACAGGCGTGAGCAGTGGCACACAGACCATTAATGACTTAGTACTTACTTGCTAACTCTCACAACTATAATGCATGGCATCAAACCAATTCGAGACCTTGCGACCAAAGCAATTTCATTAACAATCTCCAACTCGCTAACATAAAATGCTAACAGTAAAAAAACTAGAGACCTCGCGATTTAAACCTAAACCATAAGTTGCCACTTAAATTGTTAAACATGAAATTTATCTACGAGTTAGAGATGAAACATTAAACATGTATGACCAACCGTTAGACCACACTTGACGTTGACATGGACAAATAAAGAGAGGACAACTTAGATTTTCAACGCACGACAACTTCGGTTTACTAGCCAACTAAGACAAAAAACAAACACAAAACCCTAATCGCCATGAACATCATGTTAAGCATTTAATATAGAACAGTAGAAAGGTTCTAGCAATAACAGTTATGCAATATGAATAATTTTATGGATCTTGTGACACAAATTGTTGCATTTCATGTTCAACATAATATGGACCCAAGTACCAATTTACTAATAATTCAATTGTTTACTAATAATTTAAATTCACAATTAAAAATATGAAATAAGTATCCATTCTGATTGACAAATTCAAGGAATACAATATCAAAAATCATCAATGACAACTATAGTATTGCAATTTTGCAAATTGAAATTGTAATATGACTCAAGAATTGTAGTATAATTATAAATACCTATAAACTGACTACTAATTCACTTCAGTGACTCTGAGGCTTCTATATCCCAAATGGACTCAAGATCCGGAAACTGACTAGTACTAATAGATTCATCTTCATTCTGAGTCGGGTATTCAAAAATGTCTCCGTCTTCATGCTGACTCTGAGTCTGCAATCCATCATATTCATTTGTCTCAGCACTAGCACTAGCAGTAGCACCACCAGCTTTTAAAGTGTTGCACACCCCTCGTCTTTCATGCATGGAATCCCAGATTGCCAGTGCTCTATCATATGGAAAATCTCTAACATTATACTGGGTTACAAACAACCTCAAACAAGTTTCCAAATTCTTGTCTAATTTGTTTATGATCTTTGATTTCAAAAGCCCTAATACACTGAAAACTCTCTCATCTTTCACCGACCCCAATATCATTGTTTGACATAAATCAGCAAGTTTCAAATATTCTGGTATTGCAATATGCAATGCTTCACTTTGATCTATCCTTTTCCAAAGCCTTGTGATTGATCCAGGTTCAAATGGACTCTCCAAGTTAACCAACTGTTGTTTCATAACCAATGCAAACTGTTTACATTTTTTTCTAAGATGATATGAATTTAAAATTCCTTCTATTGGTTGTCCATTGCAATATGCATCTTTTGAAAATGTCAATATCAATTCCTCTAGTTTTTTATGATACATCTTTGCGTCATTTGGATTATCTCCAATTGAATGCCAAAATTGAGGATACACACAACCCATGGCTTCAAGTATTTCTTCTCGAGGGAATCTTTCACGAATCTTAGTTGAAAGTTCATATGCAATAGACTTCAAATTATCACTAACAGATTTAACAATCCTGTCAAAATCTTCCTTTTTAACTGGTAGTGCTCTGCCTCGCTTGCTCGTCTTAGATTGGTGCATTGGTATCTGAAATCCTTTTACAAAGACACATAACTCATTTTTTGTATTGAAATGTAAAAATTTCTCAGAATGATTCAAATTTGTAATTATCTGCCACCTAAAAAAATTTGGGCTTTGCCCTGTAGATCTGAATATAGACCATCCAGGCTCAAGCATGTCATTTTATGTAGAGTCCTATACTCATTGATATACATAGTTATGTCTTGGGCTTTCTTAACAAGTTTGTTCATTGAATCCAGCATGGGGAGAAGACTAGCTAAAGTTAACAGAGTCTCTATATCACTTAACTTATGTAAGAGATCAGGAGCTTTGTCTACTATGAGGCGTTGCTCATACATTAGTCCGATCAAGGATTGATATTCTGTTAGAACTCATTCCACTGGTCCATGCAAGGAGATCCATCTGGTCTCAACATCCCTGAGAAGCTTGTTTCCTCCTGTTACTCCCTCAGCAAAAATATGAAATTCTACAAAACGTTTAGGACTTCAGCAGAAGTATGAGTGGAGCTCGTGGACCAAATCTTCAACTTTTGACACTGTAGGGAAATTGCTTACAATTCTATATGCTAAATTCATTTGATGGGCCATGCAGTGAATGCCAACCATGTATGGTGCAATACTAGTTTGTAATCTTGGGCAAAGATCGGTCCTTTGACCTTGCATTACTGCAGCTCCATCAGCTCCAACACACACCAACTTCTTGGCAATTGTCAAGTCATCCATACCAGTAATTTCATTCAAAGCTTTCTTAACTTCCAAATATAAATTTTCTACTGTTAAATTTCCCCTCATTTTACGAACACAGAGCAGATGAGCTCGACGAACGTGTTCTTTTACGGTATACACATGCATACAAACCCAAGCAGTGTTATCTACCGTAGTAACTTCATCTATGGATAATGAAATGAAATTTGACTCTTTTAACTCTCTTGTAAATTTTGCTTTTCCACCTCAACGAGACAGTTTGCCATTTCCCATCCAACGTTTATTAACCAATGTGAAATAGGATAGTGAGGAACATTCAAAAAAGATAATAAATTACTAAATTCTGGGAAATCTTTCATAGGACGCCCTCTCGACATAATATGAAAAACAACACTCATCTGAACAGTCTTTGCCAGGTTTGCATCTTTCGCTGCATGTTCAAGCCCAACCTTGATTGTATTTCCAAATCTACTATTACTGATCAGTGTCGTTTTGTGGTTATGCTCTTCATATTCTGCGACATACTTAACATGAAGACATTCTTCCTTTGATTTCCATCTTACTACTCGTATTTCCTTTCCGTCTATGATCTGTTTTTCATAAACTTTACCAATATGCTTTTCTATGGTGTCAAGCTTTACCTGCATCTTCTTCTCTCTTTTAGTTTTCCAACTACAAATC
Source organism: Cryptomeria japonica (assembly GCF_030272615.1). NCBI lineage: Eukaryota > Viridiplantae > Streptophyta > Pinopsida > Cupressales > Cupressaceae > Cryptomeria > Cryptomeria japonica. Next base: position 696,109,871 of record NC_081414.1, read on the forward strand.
TTACACCTGCATTCTGTTGGTTGTTCATCATTGTTTGGGACCGGTTCAATGAATGGGTACTTTGCTACCCAATCAATCTTAAAACTCCTTGTCATATCCCACTCTCGCCCCAGTTTTACTTTCCTTTTTCTTTTCTTCCTACCAACATCATCTTCAGTACTAGCATTTGCATCCGAGTGAATTATCTCATTGTGTGTATCCCTTACAACATCTTCTGCCGTGTCAGTATTGTCATCCTCATTTGATGCATTTAACTCAATGACAATCCCACCTTGTGGTGGTGGTGAGCTACTGTGAATGGCTTCTACAACTGTAGAAGTTGATGGACCAAAAACTTTGCCAATTCCAAAGAAAGACTTTATGGTAGTATCTTTAAGTTTAAGTTTTGGGCATTTTTATGGCCTCTCAATCCCTTCAGTTTTACCGCCCTGAGGAGTCTTACCCTTGTCTGACATCCCAATCCCTTCACCACCCTGAGGAGTCTCAGTCTCACCCTTGTGTGACATCTCAATCCCTTCACCACCCTGAGGAGTCTCACCCATGTTTGACTGTGACATCTTGAGTCTTGACCTCGCACTATGAATTAAAAGTTAAAACTAATACTATCAAGTATGCAGAAATGATTACTCACCTTTATGCCTTCTCAATTCTCTGAATCAGGAATCAGGAATGCCTGGGCTTGTGTTGCAAGATTGTAACTCTGGCCCTCCACCCTACAATGTGAATGAACTTCAACTTTCCAACTCAATTTGCGGAATGCGAATCGAGACTTGAGAGCTCCCAATTTACTAATCGGACACAAACAAATTGTAAGAAAGAGTGTAAAAAAGAGTGTATCTATAACATTCCATGATTGTATTTTTGGCGAATTGCGTGGGCGTGCAATGAATATTTAATTTAAGTGGGGCGAAATGGTTCCTCGAACGCTTATAATGTTTTAATTGATATTGGCAAATTTGGCCAACGAGTGCAATGAACATTTAATTTACCATTGGTGAATTAGGTCCTGGGTACGTGGTTGTTTTACTATTGCTGGAAAATAACGGAGGTGATCTACTACCCACATCCGAGTGATTCTAGGTGAATATTATGGGCATGCACATCGATGGTGTGTGGTCAATGGCGAAGCCAGATTCTACAGTGCACTGTTAACCCCGAAATTTCGGACGATTTGACCATGATTTTGCCCCCGACTATTCGCGCGAAATTCGCCACTAAAAAACTCTCTAAAAGGGAGTCACAACGTCATATCATGCTCATGGATGAGTGGTATGACATCGTCCCTAACACAACTACAATAGAAGACAATCATGACAACCGACACTATCATAATGATCATATCAATTACAACCATGAAGTGGGGCTAGCACATACGAACGTACCACCATATGATCATAAGCAAATATAAACCTCATATGCATAATGAGCACATGTAAATCACCAATCCTAAACCCCTCATCATTTTTAGTCTTGAATATATTGTTAGCCACATAACGCCATAGTGTCTCATCTATCAATATGAAATGTCTAGCACAAGATAAATCATCATAGGAGATAACCATGAACTACATGTCCTAAATAGTGCAATAATCATGAAGCTCAACATAGTCCTAATTTCAATATTCAAACTAGAGCTTTGAATCAACACGGTAATCATAATGAATCCACTATTGTCAAAGAGAATAACGATATTAAGAATAGAACATGAGACATCAAGGACATGAAAAAATCCAAAATTATTTATCACATCCTCTCATAAAGGATGAATCAAGGAGAGGCACTACATTGCCTTTGAACATTCAACTTCCTACGCATATATTTATCACAACTAAGTTTGATATGTTTGGATTTTTTGGATTTGAAACAAAGGAAAACACATGATAGACTTGAATGCCATGCCTTCCTAACATGCTTTGCAACGTCTTGTAGTACTGTATTAGCTACCATGTCTACTAGAATCTGCAAAACATATAACAGAATTTGTGGAATCCACAATTTTTATAAATAAATCAACACTCTTCCATCCAAATATAGTTTTCATGTATGAATTTATTTTATTATCAATTCGAAGGATTGAGGTTTAATTAAACAAATTATAATAAAAACTAACTATATTAATAATAAACTTTGGATCACCCACAAGCCAAACAACTGATCTTATATTTAGTATGAAATAATATGACCCAACTTACCATTAGTTATGTAATTGTCATGATGTTTTGATCGAAATTTTTATTGAAGTATTTTGAAAAGAGAAAATGATATGTATATGATTGGACTTCTATCCATCTAGAAAAGAGATTTCGTATGTGTCTTGCCATCTATGTGACATCTAAATGGAGACGATGGGTTCAATTGAAAATTTTGAAGATTGTAACTTTGTATTAAAATTGATAAATAAAATTAAAATATTTAAATTATTGTTGTCAGCGTTAACTACTATAGAACTTATATCATTGGCTATATATTTATTGTCGTTATACTTCTATCACTGGTGTCATGATTAATTTTATTATTGCTATACTATTGTCATGGTTTTGATTTTATTGTTGATATACTATTGTCATGATTAATTTTATTGTTGTTATACTACTATCAATGCTATCATGATTAATTCTATTATTGTTTTTGATATTAAAAGTAGGAAAACAAGGGTGCTATCCCCAAATACAACAATCCAGTAGCAACACATTAATTGCAAACTATGAAGAACAAAAACAAAGACTAGCCAAAACGACACTTTCAAAACATAACAGGCGAAAAGAAGAATCTGCTAAGCCAACAACCCAAAACCCAGCTCAAGGAGGGAGAGAAGCACTCAGGCCTTGACAACGAGGGGTTTGGGGGAGGGGGGAAGACTTCCCCTTGCACTTGCGACAAAAAAAAGTCCAGGAAATACTATCATTAGGACCCATAAAGGAAGGATCAAGCGGGGAGGTCCCTGCAACGATTCTATCCACAATGGTAGCAGACTACTGTAGCAAAATAAGGTAAGGTTTCAATGATATAACAACACCATAAATAGGTTTAGCAGGAGTAAAACGAGGCTGCAAAATAGGAGAACCAAGGGTGGGGGCCTCAGCAGAGGAGGCCAAAATAGTAGAAGTGAGAGGATCAATAGGAGCTTCAACAACAATGAGGGTGTAAAGCGGAAAAATCGAACCCTAGTTGTTCTCCCCTCCCCAACTCCAAGGAGAGAGAAGGGAGAGTCACTAGGGTTGATGGTTTTCACTTAGGAGAGACTTTACATTCAAAAGAGGGGTTGAAACCCACAAGATCCAATCCCACGCAATGCAAGATTGGATTCTAAATGAGTTTCAAGGGTTGTGACATCAAGGATACCCTCTTTTGTAAAGAATGTAGATAGAAAGATTGAACTAGGAATGCATGTAGAAGCAAGAAAGATTCACTTATACACAGAGATAGGGATATGGGATGAAGCTGCGGACCTGGAATTAACAGTAAAATGTTGAGACAGTGTTGTTCTGCAAATTTGAGTGAAAGTTGACGGGACAATGGCGCCCGGCGTGCACACGGTCCTTCGAAAAATCCGCGAAACGAAGGGGGATTTGTTCGTCTCTACACAAGGATTCTAGATCTTCAATTACAGCTGCGTACCCGCAACCTACACACAGAAAAGAGAGGACGATTGGGGGGTTAGGGATGAGGGGTTTGCCTTTAGGTCAAACCCCGGTTTTGGAATTAACCAAGAAATGAGAGTGTTGTAAATGTAAATGTTTGTAATGTAAACAAGTACTGATACCTTGTTGTAAGAATGTTTGTATTCTTACATGCGAAGGTGTAATGTATGTAGTATGTTGTATGTTGTATGTGATCTCCTCTTCAATGGTTGTATCCTTGTCTTGAATGTAACACTTAGCCTTGAATGGAGACTTAGAATGCTCAATTGCTTGAAGGAATGCTTGAATGTTTGAATGTTTGAATATCACTTTCGCCTCTTGCTCTTGCTTATTTCCTTTCTCCCTTTCTAGGAGAGGAAAAGTAGTTTATATACTTGTCAATTAGGGCTGATAGACTGATTTTCCCGACCTTAGGCCGACCAGGAAACATTATTTCCCGAATTGCAAACTTAAAGACCCGATGCCCAACAAAAGACCGGGCCCAAAATAGGGCCAGGGACCAGGGCACTGGGTGCCATGGTCCTGGGGGACTAGGGCGCTGGGCGCCCTAGTCCTGAAGGACCAGGGCGCTAGGCGCCATGGTCCCATCTCCTGGGACAGCAGGGTGCAAGGAGGGATCAGGCCAGGGTGCAGAAAAATGCAGTTTTTGGTGTCGTAAACATGTTTCGGGGTCTCCATTCAGGTTCAACGTTGCGCCGACATCGTGAAGACCCAAATGCAGTCGAAATTGCAAGTGTCACAATTTTAGGACGCTACAGAGGGGAGCATCCTCCAAGGCGAAGACATTATCCTCAATAGATATATTTTATTAATTTTATTATTATTATACCACTACCGTGATATAGTTATTGATGTTGTCATTAGTTGATGCTTATGCTTTCACAATGAATGGGTAATTCAAGTTAGATTCAATTCAATCATTTCAATGAATATTTCATGTCTATTTCCTCGAGAAAGTTGCCCAATTTTTGCCCAAATGGTAAATTATAATAAGTATTTATCCCACATTCATCAAGATAATATTAACAAGACAATTATATTTTAATGGAGTCTTTCCCAAACTACTATATCTTGAGTCCACATCGAAGTAATTAGTCATTATAAACAACTATAAGAAAACTTACAACAGACACTTACATCAAATGTGCTAGACAACTATAAACATGCATCAAATGTGCTAGACAACTATAAACATACATCAAATGTGTAGACACTTACATCAAATGTGCTAGACAACTACAAAAACGTTCACATGTTCAAATTTTCAATGCAATATGCTACTTTAGTTCATGAGTTTGGTTAAACTATTGTCTGTAAATAAAAAACCATTTTTAAACAATTTGACATGCAAATGATAGTAAATGCATGAAATATGCCATGTTTCAGCTTTTGTGGAGGTGTTATTTTATTACTCCAAATAAAATAGAACCCTCGCCACTTGTCTCCAACTAGATTCACAACTTTCTTTTTGCATGCAGGCCTTTAATGGATTTGTATTCTTGGTGTCTAGTATTTTAGAAGAACATTTATTTTACAGATGATTATTTTCTATTATAAGATATATCTCGGCATATTTTACATATATTTTTCAAATATAGGTATACTAGTAATAAAGTCTTGTATATCTAGACATGTTAGACATTTGTTGACTATGCTATGTTGGTCCAACCAGATGTAATTATGTTTTCTTCTTTTTTTATCCAGTCCTATTAAACTGCAATTATTTTTATTGTATCTATTTCACTTTGATAAAAACTTGTACATCAAATACTAATAAATTCACATAATTGTACATTAATTTTTTTATTTAACATGATTGTACATTAATTAGAAGCACACATAATAATAATTGTTTCATCAGTCTTTTCTCATTTGTACATTACCAAATAGCAACATAAGCAATACATAGGCTATGATGCCAACAAAATAAAGTATTTAGTAGCCACCTCTCTAAATAATCCAAGGGGCTTGCTTACCCACACAAGAAACCTATGCGCTTTCAGCTTCCGTGCGCCTGGTTAATGACTTTGCTCTGGAATTACAAACAGGGAATGGACACGTTTAAAGTTTTTGTTCTCGTTCCAGTGCAGCCGAGCGTGCCCTAACGGTCTAGAGAGGAGCGTGCCTCAACGGTCCAATGGAGCGGAGCGTGCTCTAACGGTTTAGAGTGGAGCGTGCCATAACGGTCCAATGGAGCGGAGCGTGCCTCAACGGTACAGTGGAGCGGAGCGTGCCTGGACGGTTGAGATGAGAGCAAATCCACGGCGATCGTTAATTCTGTATGTTACCGTTAAAAGAAAACGGGTTCGCCTCTTCTATTTATGGGCATTTCATTTGAAAATCTTGGACAGATTGTGACCTATTCTGTTTTTGGTTTTGTTTGTCTTTTATTGTCATGTTTCTGGCTTGCCTTTCATTGTCATGTTCTGGCATGGCCATGCCTCCTTTCTTCCTCTTGCTTCTGAGTTGTGTGTTGTTTGTATTCTATGTTCTTATTTGTGTTTGGATTTTTTTTTTTTTCAATTTTCAGGGTATTTTGTATGTTTTGTGTGATTTTTGAATGGGGCACAGAGGAGAGGAACAGCGAGGAGAACTACAGTGGCTGATTGGAGTGGTGGCGAAGAAAAAACTGTAAGTACATCATCCATTGAGGTTCCTTTCCACTTGATTCCAAACTATAAGAAGTAGGATGATTTCTGAATCTTTTCATTTTGTGTGGCAATGTAACCATTATTCTGCTTAATCTAATTTGGCAATGTTTATTAATCTAATTATTTTGGGCATAACTTTTAGAACATAGAGACATTTTTTACTTCTTTCTTCCCTTAGCTGCCAATTTTTTGACAATAGCACTGTTAAACTGTTACATGGCAAAGAAAAAACTGTAAGCACATCATCCATTGAGGTTCCTTTCCCCTTGATTCCAAACTATAATAAGTAGGATGTTTTCTGAATCTTATCTTTTTGTGTGGCAATGTAACCATTATTCTGCTTAATCTAATTTGGCAATATTTATTAATCTAATTATTTTGGGCATAACTTTTAGAACATAGAGACATTTTTTACTTCTTTCTTCCCCTGGCTGCCAATTTTTCGACAATAGCATTGTTAAAATGTTACACCAAGCTTTACTTGTCATCATAAAGGAGTTAAAAATCATTTTCTTTGTTTATGTAGCCAAAAATCATTGTTATTTTAAAGATTGCACAGGATCTCCAGCATTAGCATTCTACATAAGAGGTCACGGTTTATTTTCTGGTTTGCTGAAGGTGAATATTTCAGGTTGAGCATCTAAGATGTGCTTTGCTCTCATAGTTGTCTCCTTCCTTGTAAGGTTTGTCTTCTTCATATCCATAAATAGAAGATTGGAAGGCTTTATTTACTTGAGTTCAATATTCTGCTTGACTCTGTTTTGTTTGTATTCATATTGTACATATTCTATTTTGGGATCTTTGTTCTTCTTCATTCATGTGAATGTTCTTATTGTCCAAGACTCACTGTTGAATTCTCTTTTAGATCCAAGATCTTTCTTAATTCTATTACACTGATGGTGTTAAACCCGTGTATTATATCCCATGGATTTCGATTCCCATTATTTTGGTTTCCTAAACCTGTGTATTGTCTTAAGTCTAAAGTCATACGTTTATCTATAGTTGGAATAAGCATGTAATACTAAATTTTAAAGTCTTAGCAAGACAGAAATTAGAATACATAAGTATTTTCACTTACAGGTTAGGACAGAACCTAATGTTATCCTTGGAATCAAAAACTTGCATACATTTGAGTTTAGTGACATCATGGGATTTGTTTGTGATAAGGTAAAAGGTAAAACCATGTATCTTTAATTTTCAAAATTTTCAGTGAGTTCAAATAAACTCAGGAGCTCACATCTAGATCCTTGAATTATAGACCAAGATTTTATTAACTCTGTTTGTTTTGTTGGTGTTCACATTGTGCATATTTGTTTTTGGGCTTTGTGTTTCGGTCTAATTTTGAATGTTCGTATTTATTCATGTGAATATTGAAATGATCATTTTAATTTTGCTTCAAGAGTCTTCTGTTTGTTGTTGTATTTATTTTGACCCTAGACTCACACTGTGTCTATTAGTTTGGCTTGTACTTACCTGTGAGGTTCCTCATTTGGTCATGCTTCCTATTCATGTCCAGAGTTGATTTGGACTAGATGACTCGCTTGCTCATACCTTGCCTTAAATGGTTTGTTTTCATACGCAGAGCAGTCCCAATGATGTGTTCAATCTATTCCTTTTGCATCTCAAGATCCCATGATGGTGCTTTGATGGACCATCGAGGGCCTATGTCTTCAGTGGGGATGTTCTTTTCTTATCCTTGCAGAATCTCAATTCTCTTTGAAAATTTGCCATAATTTTGAAGTACATTGATTTTTATTATATTCTTATTTCAGTGTTAATATGGAAAAATCACTATCAGCGCTAATATTTTGAAGTAATTGATTTTAATGAAATTCTTGATCTGCTGTAGCCCCTCTTCCTATCACTCATGCAGAAGTTTAAAGCATTGTATGCTTATCTTAGTCTGCTGGTTTCCATCTTTTTCGTAGCAAGGAGTGTTCCATTGATGACATAATATTTTTATGATAAATTCTTGTACAATTTCTTTGAAAGACGGTTCCACACAGGGCAACCAAATATAATGACAAGTTAAACCAATATCTAAAAAGATAGTTCTGTGTTTTGAGTTTAAGTTACAACTACAATTAACTGCTGCCCCCTCCAGTCATTGCTCCAATGGATGGAACCATGAGCTCTATAAATTATAAATGTTGAATTTTCATAAAATTTGCTTCAATTGAGTCAATAACGTAGTGTCAAATAACTCTATATCTTCTATGCTGTGGATTTAATTGTTGTATGGATTTATTTGCTTATGAATGCATTGTTAGAGTGGCTAATGAGCTGTTGATTTAATTGTATGGATTTGTTTGCTTGTAAATGGCATAGTAGCTAAAATTTCAATGGTTGTTTCTACAAAAAGTTCGACCATGATAGGCCTTGGTTTTATTTCGGCTTATGTTTCTCCAGGAAATTGCTCTGGCCTTTGCTTGTTCTGAGTTGTCCATTTGCTGACATATGCTATCATCCTCAACCGTGTTCAGTCGTGCTTTCAGGTAAAGCAGTTCCTCTTTCTATGGGTGTAAGCATCCATAAAATACTCAGAGCCTTGTTTTTATTACTTCAATTTACATGAATCAAACATGTTTCCAACCATGCTGGTAACATTATATTTCAAAAAGAATATATAGACTGCAATTACTGTTAAGAGTTATAAGCAGTTTCTACTCATATATGAGTCTGATTGCGTATTATTTTTCCTTATTGTGTTTCAAGAGTAGCGGTTGGCTCAGGATGGCAATATTGTAAAGGAAAATATACTTTTGCAAGCCAATCTTGTACTCTTTAGAGACTAGAATTCAATCTCGTTTATACTGATTTTTAGATCACTATTTTATCAAAATTTGAATGTTTACTTTTCTTGTCTTGTTTTAAAAGCAAGCCAGACTGTTGTTTGGTGCACTATAATTATTAAGCATTACAATATTCCTTAATCATAATGTAATTTAGTAATTTGAGTGAAGTATGTTTAAAATTGAATTCATTTTGTTTGCATTTATAGTTTGTGTGAAGTGTGTTTGAAAATTGACATCACTTTATTGTTTAGTGAGATTTTTTTATTCATTTAGTGTGTGGAGAATGTATATGAACTAACTTCAACATTCACTGTGTGTATTTGAAAGTTAACATTGTCCTTCACTTTGTGTGAAGTGTTTCAATCTATACTTTAACTCGATATTCAATTTTTGGTGTATGAGTGTTCTTCAATTATCATTTTGTGTGAGGTGTATGTATTGAAAATGAAATTTATTTTTTGTGGAGTGTATGTACAGTATACTTTCAGACCTTGGTCATGTTGACTTTGTGCATTGTGTGTTTTAATCGACTTAGGGTGAGTTACTAAGGGGAGTTAGGTTTGAAAATGTTCATTGTGAGTGTGCATGTGTGTCTTGATTAAATTTAGAATTCGTTGTGTGTTTTTGTTTGAAATATCTTTGTTATTCACTGTATATATGTTTTCACTTTGCATGCTTACAAGTGAACTATGACATTCATGTCATGTGAAGTGGATGTGTGTGTGTGCTTGGAAGTTAACTTTGCCATTCATTTTGTTTGAAGTGTGAACAAACTGTAGCATTCAATTTTTTGTGCATGAGTGTGGATGCGTGTTTGAATTAAATTTATAATGCAATGTGTATATGTTTGAAAGAACTGCAATATATTGTGTGTGAGTTTGAATTTTTTTGTGCTTGAATGAACTTTAGCATGCACTTTCTTTGTGTTAGAAAGAAATTTGAAATTCATTTTCTATGTGGAGTGTGTGTACAAAAGTATTTGACATTCATTTTGCAAAGTGTATGTAAAATATTTTCAAAATTCATTTATGTTTGCTTTGTGTGTGTGTTTGTGAATGAACCTTGGTTTTTTCTTCTTTTTTATACGGGAATTGTGCTTTCGTACAGATTTGTGCTTCTCTCTTAATTGTACGATGCATAGGTGTGTCAGACATAGGGTCAAAAAAAATCCATTTTTGGGCTGTCAGACCCCTGGGTTCGACTTGGGTCCTCTTGGGTTCGACCCTGGGTCCTCTTGGGTTCGCCCTGGTTCGAACCAGGCCTGTGAACCACGAACCCTGTCCGAACCACAGGCGAACCGGACCTGAACCCTGAACCAGGACCGTACCGGACCAGTACCAGGGGTCTAGGGGGCCAAACCCGGTAACTCAGGTGTGTGGGTGTATGTGAAAGTTTGTATGTTCTTGTAAATGAACTTTCACACTCATATTATGTGTGTTTAAATGAATTTTTGCATTCACTATATGTGAACAAAATACTTTGATGTACAGTTTGTGTTACGCTAATGTGTGTTTTTTTAACTTTGGATTTCTCTATTTTTTTTGCTGGGTGTAAAAGTTAAAACCTGCCATGTTTGTATATGTGTGAATAGATTTTGGCTTTCCTTTTGTATGCATGTGTGTAAATGATTTTTGACTTTTACTCTTATGTGTGAACATGTGTGTGTGCATGTGAGTAAATTCTGTCGTTCAAATGTGTGTGTATGGAATACTTTGATATTTACATTGTGTGAAATATATGTAAACAGATACTTCCAAACTTCAATGCTGTTCACCTTATGTGTTTGAACAAATTTTGGCTTTCACTATTAGTGTGGGTTTGAAAGTTAACTTTGATATTTACCAATGTGTGTAGTTGAAAGTTAACTTCAAAATTCATTGTGTAGAGAGAGAGGAGGGTCAATTTGGCATTCACTTTACGTGAATTATTATGTGTGCAGAGATAGAGGTTCCTTTTGTTGGAAGGCTTAACTGTAGGACACTTATAATGAGTCCTGGCATTGGTCAATAGAGAAATCTGCTTCCTGGCAAGGAAGAATTGAGAGCAAACAATTTTTAATGAAGGCGGCCTCAAGGGCTCAACAAACATAACTTGTTACTATGAGTGTTCCCATCACTAATAGTACATTTAGGGCTTTCTTTTTTGCTCTCTAGACAAGCAAGTTGCAAAGGAGCAGATGAAGTTGGCTCCCTTGACTCTGCTGAAATTAGAAAAATGAAGTTGGCTTGACTCTGCTGAAATTAGAAAAATGAAGTTGGACATCACATGACCTGATATCTGCTGTTTGTTTGGACTTGGTGCAGGAATTTTTGTCATTGATTAGATTCTGTTGTATGTTCAATTTGATAACCATTCTGAGGGTTTTATTCCTGGTGCCTTATTGCAGGGCTGTGATAATTACCTGCCGTCATAGTGGGGTCAGGTGGACCTTGGTCCTAGTTGGATGGCAACTAGGCATTGAATTAGATGCCTCTTTTAGCTAATGCAATATTAATGAATCTTTTTTTATTTGCATTTCCTGTTTCAAGCCAACGAAGTGCTTCAGCTGATATTAAAGCTTCATGGTTACACAACACCATGATTTTAAAAGATACATTGGGATATTCTTCTTTTTTCGTTAGCTTCTCGTTTGTGATAACAAACTGGGAGTGCTTATTTAGTAGTTTGTTAATATGGGATACACAGATAGAACTTTTCAATGGTGTGTTTACAATTAGTTTGACCATGATAGGCCTTGTTTTTTGTTTGCTCATTATTTTGCTTCCCCAAGAAGTTGCCTTGGCCTTCACAAGTAGTTTCACAATTTAGATGCCTCTTTTAGCTAATGCAATATTAATGAATCTCTTTTTATTTGCATTTCCTGTTTCAGCTGATATTGAAGCTTCATGGTAAGTGTTACACAACACCATGATTTTAAAAGATACATCGGGATATTCTTCCTTTTTCGTTAGCTTCTCATTTGTTATCACAAACTGGAGTGTGCTTATTTAGTAGTTTGTTAATATGGGATACACAGATAGAACTTTTCAATGGTGTTTTTACAATTAGTTTGAACATGATACGCCTTGTTTTTTGTTTGCTCATTATTTTGCTTCCCCAAGAAGTTACTTTAGCCTTCATAAGTAACTTCATGGTAAGGGTTACACAACACCATGATTTTAAAAGATACATCGGGATATTCTTCCTTTTTCGTTCTTCTCATTTGTTATCACAAACTGGGAGTTGCTTATTTAGTAGTTTGTTAATATGGGATACACAGAACTTTTCAATGGTGTTTTTACAGTTAGTTTGACCATGATACGCCTTGTTTTTTGTTTGTTCATTATTTTGCTTCCACAAGAAGTTACTTTGGCCTTCATAAGTAGTTCTACTGTGATGAGTTGTCCATTTTGCTAGCTTTTACTACCCTCCTCAACAGTTCAGCCTGTACTTTCAGGTAAGGCAGTTCCACTTTCCATGGGTGTAAGCATCAATAACAAATTCACAGCCTTGTTTTTCTTACTTAAAGTTACATTAATCAAAAATATTTCTGACCATGCTGGTAACATTGTATTTTAAAAACAATATAGATTTATAAGCAATTTCTACTTTTATAAATTCAATTTTAAGCAAACAAAATGAATAAAAAATTAATCATTTCCAAAGTTCCAACCCAACCAATAAATTTATCAAATTAAAGTGAATGTTTAAGTTCAAACGCATGCTCCACAACCAAAAATTCACTTTGACATTTTCTTGTGTGTGTGTGTACAAAATAAACTCTAGGTATCACTATTGCAGAGTGTACAAACACACTTTATTGTTTACCTTGTGTGGAATTTGATTGAAAGATTTTTCTTTTTGTGTGTATAAATGAACTTTGGGTATTTGTGTGGAGTATATCAATGAGCTATGATGCCCACTTTTGTTTGGATGTGCTTGAAAGAAGTAACATTTTTTTGTATGAATGAAGTTTGGTTGTTAATTTATATGCAATGTTCGACTGAACTTCGATGTTCACTTTGTTTGGAACATGTGATATTTTTTTGTGTATGAATGAAGTTTGGTTATCATTTCATGTTAGCAGTGTACAAATTAGCTTTGATATTCACTTTGTGTGGAATGTGCTTCAAAGAAGTAACATTTTTTTTTGTATGAATGAAGTTTGGTTGTTAATTTATGTTTTTTTTTCCATATGAATGTACTATCATTTTATGTGGAGAGTATGTAAAGAATACTTTTGACATTAAATTTGTGTGGAGTATATGTATGAAAATACTTTCAAACTTGAACGATGTCCACCTTTTGTGTGTGTGTGTTTGAATGAACTTTAGCTTTCCTTGTATGTGTACATGGGTTTCAAAGTTGATTTTGACATTCATTAGCTGTGCACATTGTGTTTGAATGAATACTTTGATAGTCTCTCTATGTATATGTATGGTATGTGAATGAACTTTGACATTCATTATTATGTGTGTAGAAAAAAATACCTTGGCATTCGATTTGTGTCAACTGTACATATCTGTATATTGGAATGAACATTTACTTTCACTTTAAGTGTGTTGGTCTATTTGAAAATTATCTTTGACATTCACCATGTGTGCATGTGAGTTAATGAACTTAGTCATTCACTTTGTGTTGTGTACAACATACTTCCAAACTTCAATGTACAATTATGTATTTGAATAAACTTTGGCTTTCAGTATGAATGTGTCCGTTTGAAAAAAGTTTGGCATTCATTTCACTTGAATTGTTGTGTGTAGAAAGAGAGAAAGGGGTTCCTTTGTTGGAAGGCTTAACTGTAGGACGCTTTACTCAATCCAGAGATTACAAATCAATAGAGAAGTCTTCTTCCTGGCAGGGAAGAATTGAGAGCAAAGGTACATTTATTGTCCTGTTTGGTACATAGAATTTTTAAAGGCCTTAAGGGCTCAATAAACATAACTTGTTACTGAGTTCTCCCATAACTAATAGGACGTTTATGACTTTCTTTTCTGCTCATCTAGACAAGCAAGTTGCAAAGGAACAGATGAAGGTGGAAGGCTTAACTGTAGGACGCTTTACTCAATCCAGAGATTACAAATCAATAGAGAAGTCTTCTTCCTGGCAGGGAAGAATTGAGAGCAAAGGTACATTTATTGTCCTGTTTGGTACATAGAATTTTTAATGAAGGCGGCTTTAAGGGCTCAACAAACATAACTTGTTACTGAGTTCTCCCATCGCTAATAGGACGTTTATGACTTTCTTTTCTGCTCATCTAGACAAGCAAGTTGAAAAGGAACAGATGAGAAATCATCTATACTTTGAACTTTGTACTGGTAGGTGGCTTGACTTTGATGAAATTAGAAAAATGGACTTGCACATCACATAACCTGATATTTAATGAAGAAGGCCTCAAGGGCTCAACTTGTTGCTATGAGTGACTAATAGGACGATTAGGACTTTCTTTTCTGCTCATGTGGACAAGCAAGTTGCAAAGGAGCAAATGACGTTGGCTCCCTTGATGAGAAATCATCCATACTTTGTACTTGTAGATGGCTTTTGACTTTTCTGAAATCAGAAAAATGAAGTTGGACATCACATAACCTGATATTTGCAGTTTGTTTGGACTTAGTTGGTGCAGGGATTCTTGTCATCGATTAGTCTGTTGTATGTTCTATTTGATAACCATCCTGAGTTTTATTCCTGTCTTTACCTGCCTTCATAGTGGGGTCAGGCAGACCTTGGCTCTGGTGGACCTAGTTGGATGGCGACCGGGCATTGAAGTGGATACCTCTTTTAACTAATGCAATATTAATGAATCTCTTTTTATTTGCATTTTCTGTTGTCAATCTTCTTGTTACTCAAGTCAATGAAGTGTTTCGGCTGATATTTAAGCTATAAATGGCAAGGGTTACAACATTTTAAAATATGCATCGGGAAACTCTTCCTTTTCAGTTAGCTTCTTGTTTGTTATTACAAACTGGGAGTGCTTCTTTAGTAGTTTGTTAAAATGTGATACACAGATTGAACTTTAATCAATCCAGAGATTATTCAGATTATTTATTCTTGAGTTTCCCTATGTATATGAAACATATGCAACATGATTGAAGGCACTAAGTAATACTGTCTACAGTCGGTAATACTGGTATAGGTAGTATGTAATATTTGTATAGGTAATACTTACACTAGCTAGTAGACAGTATAACTACAGGTAGTCGGTAATACTGGTATAGGTAGTAGGTAGTAGGTAATACTTACACTAGCTAGTAGACAGTATTACTACAGTTAGTAGGTAATACTGGTATAGGTAGTAGGTAATACGGGTATATAAGTAATACTTACACTAGCTATTTGACAGTATTACTACAGGTAGTAGGTAATACTGGTATAGGTAGTAGATAATACTGGTATAGCTAATACATACACTAGCTAATACTACAGGTATAGGTAGTAGGTAATACGGGTATATAGGTAATAATACTTACACTAGCTATTTGACAGTATTACTACAGGTAGTAGGTAAATACTGGTATAGGTAGTAGGTAATACTGGTATAGCTAATACATACACTAGCTAATACTACAGGTATAGGTAGTAGGTAATACGGGTATATAGGTAATACTTACACTAGCTATTTGACAGCATTACTACAGGTAGTAGGTAAATACTGGTATAGGTAGTAGGTAATACTGGTATAGGTGGTAGGTAATACTTACACTAACTAGTAGAGAGTATTACTACAGGTAGTAGGTAATACTTACAGTAACTAGTAGACAGTATTACTACAGGTAGTAGGTAATACGGGTATATAGGTAGTACTTACACTAGCTATTTGACAGTATTACTGCAGGTAGTAGGTAATACTGGTATAGGTAGTAGGTAATACTGGTATAGCTAATACTTACACTAGCTAGTAGACAGTATTACTACGTAATATATGGAAAACATTTGGGTTTTTACATAACAATTAGTAAGGTAAAATGGAAAAAAGCTATCTGTTATATGATAAATCATAACAGATAATGCTTACATTTGATAATATTCATCTTTCTATCAGGAAAGCCTGTTTATTATTTTATATTTTCTTGTATTAAAAGCGTTGCAAAAATTTAGATTTCAGTGCCATATTTATACCAACCTTTATATTGAATTTTGCGAAGGGTTAAACATTCTTGATATGTTCTAATTCAAATCTGCAAGTAGAAATATATCCAATACAGAACCTATGAAAGATCTAGTTAAAGCAGCTTTCAGGATTATGGTATGCATAGATTCTTTGACTAGTTGCAATGTTTCTACGGTGGCTGCTCTTGTGTCCTTTGTTTCTGCTAGATGTTTCTTAGAGATTATTTGATTACACTTGCAACTTTGGATATTGAGCAGAGTCAACTTGGAGGGAATCTACTTGTATTTCAGAGTATTTTACCTTCACTTGGGGTTGGACGTCTAAAGCTACACAGTGGTGATCCACATATATAAACAGATGGCTGCAGATATCACAGTGCATTTAGCAATAAATATACAGACATAGCTTCATTTGGTATATCCTATCAGGGCATTGTACCGTATGGCCGTTATCAAATTTGTAGGAGTTCTTTTCATTAAAAATTTAAATATTGTTCTACTTATTTTGCAGGTAGTTTATCTAAATATACAAGTGGGCAGGTCTACTATTACCTAAGTTACCAGTTTGGGTTTGGGCATGTGAAATGCCCTTTGGGTTCGTGGGTCGGGTTCGTCCGTGTATATATATATATATAAAAAAAAAACTGCTAATGGCCTTCAAGACCTCCCGAAGACGTTCAATTTGTGCAGGACTGTGTACACAAAACACTCCAGGAGCACATAGAAATGAATATGGGCATGGGCCAAAGCCCTCTCCCCAATGATGTTTCTGATCTGATCTTCCATCAATCTGTAGTTAAAGTTGCAGCGAACATCTTTAATGGAAACGAAGTTATTCCTCACCAAAGATGATACACTATTTATTTATATATATATATATATATAAAGAAATATACAGAATTGTAAAACTAAATACATTTGATAATATGATAATTCATTGATCAATCCAAATGCCAATTGATTGTTTTGAATTGAATTGGAAGATGGAGCAATGCAAAATGGCCAAAAACAGCAAAGAGCCGTTGGAATGCTTGGGGCAAACCTGAATCTGAACGAATCTGGTTTAGGTGCGGGGACCAAAACCGGCAAACTGGATAACTGAGACTATTACAAATAAAGGGACTCGACTAGAAATACTGCATAGCTTTTATGTGAATACAATGTACACGAAGTGATGCAGTGTAAATTGTTGGAGTAATTTTGGTTTTATCCCATTTATATAAGCTGACATAGTACTTTATTATATTTGTTGCGTAGTCTTTAATATTTGCACATGCATTTAATATTTGTAACCGATGACATTTTACCTTGTAAGTGTTAGAATCCTTGTGTCATCTTTCTTTTGCACGTTTCTTGGCTTATTACCTATTTGAGCAAGCCCAAGCCCAAGAGGGGCACCTATGCTTCAATGTGCTATGTTGCTGCTAATTTTAGATGAATCATAGCTTACTAGGCACATGCCCAAGGTGCATGAGATGGTATGTGACGTTATCACCCCCTTGCAAATGGGAGCTCCCTTTTTTTGCTTTTTAGGGTAGTGTTTTGGCCTCTCCATGCACTTAGCTAGGTTCAAGGAGTAAAAACCCAATTTCTTGGGGTTAATTTTGACAACTTCCTATTTTTAAGAATTTTTGCTTTTTTGCTTTAAAAAAAAAAAAATTTAGAAAGTTTTGTTTTTGGCATTTTAGGGCCAATTCGGGAATTTGTTTTTTTGTCAACTTCAAAAAAAAAAATAGAAAGTTGCTTTTGTTTTTAAAAATAACAAGTTGCTTTTTGCTTTTTTCAAGAACATAGGTGGTCATTGAGTATCACTCGTCCATGAAGAAATCCTCAAGTGGCATGAAGTTTGCCCCTTCCATGAGGAAAAATGAACATAGGTTGTCGTTGAGTATCCCTCGACGAGGGGGTACCGAAAGGGCCTTGAACGAGAGTGTAGTAAAGGGTCCCCTTCCTATATAGCTGGGGTGGGTGGCGGTCGAGTGCCGACTATAGATAGTTGTAGATAGTCGTCATTGGTCGAGGGCATAAACGAATGGAGTTGGTTGGGCCCTTCCATGAGGAAAAATGAACATAGGTGGTCGTTGAGTATCCCTCGACGAGGGGGTGTACTAAAAGGGCCTTGAATGAGAGTGTAGTAAAGGGTCCCCTTCCTATATAACTAGGGTGGGTGGCGGTCGAGTGCCGACTATAGATAGTTGTAGATAGTCGTCGTTGGTCAAGGGCGTAAACGAATGGAGTTGGTTGGGGCGGGACCGGGGGGAATTATCAACATGATTGCGATCGCTTCATGAAGTCCTTCCTCCTTGAGGTAGAATTATCCTAAGTCATGATGAAGTTTGCCATGCAGAATAATGCACCCATGGTATGATGAAGGATTTCCAAGGCTTCATGAAGTCTATGAGGTAGAATTATCCTAAATCATGATGAAGTTTGCCATGCTTGGTAAGGAAAGCTCCTTGAGCACTAGAAAAGTCTGCCCTACCATGTATGGAATCAATTCCTAACTAGGAAGTTTGCCCAAGGAGGGGATAAGAGGGGAAAATTCAAATTTGGAGAAAATAAGAAATTTAGTGTTTTGGCATGATGATGAAATCCTTGACTAAGAATGAAGTTCGCCCAAGGTAAAGTGAAGAAAATTCTCAAACAAGGTCAAGTTCCCCCTTCTCCAAGCATAAAATTTCCTTGTCTAGACAAGTAGTCCACCCTCCACATGGTGAAATTTCCAAAGCAACATGAAAACCAAGAAATCTCCTTAGTGTTAAGTGTTGATACCTTGGAGGAAAATTTGAGAGTTTGGAAAATTTGAAAGTTTGGCTAAGTGTAAGAAAATCCGTCAAGCAAGAGCAAACCAATATCAAACCCCCTTGTTGTTTTTAACTTGGAAAGAAAAAGAAAAGTACCAGTTTGAGATAAGGACATGGACATAGCCAAAAGTTAGAGCAACGACATAGTCAAAAGTTAGAGCAACTTCTTCACTTTGACAAATCAAGAAAGCCGGATTTGGGTCGTTGCTTGTAATGGGGGTGCTTATATAAACCCTCTCATTTGTAGAGAGAGATTTTTAAGAAATTGTTGTAGTGATACTTCATAAGTGCTAAGACATTATTGTTGGACAAACTTGAGGGAATTTTGGATTCTCTTGAATCTTTTTACCATATTTCAGAATCATAGATATCTTAAGCCACAAAAATTGATCAATGCACAACCTTTAAGAGTAAGGGCCAATGCACAACCCTTAAGAGTAAGGGTCAACTTGGGGGCTCTATAATCTTGAGGTGCCTCATGTAATGATCTATATCAAAATATGACCTCTAGGGCCAAACATTGTTGGTTTAGTTGTTTGAAGAAAGTAGAGAAATGGTCGCTTGAGTCCCTATAAAGTTAGTAATATCTCCCTTGCATTTGATAGTAAATGGGCTAAAGATAAAATGTTCCTCAATCTTTATATCTTAAAGGAGCAAAGACAAATTTGGTAAGGCGAGGAATATGGTAGTTTATCTTGACCCATAACTAGTGGAAAAACACCTTCATTTTACAAAATGGAAACCTCAAGCCATGTGACCAATGGGGTTGGATATAGTAAGGGAGGACTAAAGCAACATCCTCAACCTATAAGAAATGTTTAGGACAAAAAGAAAGCTTTGTGTTGAGTGGCATAGGAGGTGAGGTCTAGGACCTAGATGAACTACTTATAAATAAATGTCCCTTATAGCAGCTTTGGTGATGGTATCCTTTGAAGAATCTAATGCAAATGTGAGGCATGCTTTATGTTGAAGGAGGGATTGGAAAATTGGACCCCCAAGTATGTGTAGGTGGATGTGATCTCTCAAGTTGCTCTTTTGTACACAATTTATAATTTGGAAAGAAGACATTTGGAGGTAATGAAGATTACGACCTTACTTTTATTAAGGTTAACCATAGGTTGGTGAAGCTCACAAAAGCTGGTACACAATTTATAATTTGGAAAGAAGACATTTGGATGTAATGAAGATTACGACCTTACTTTTATTAAGGTTAACCATAGGTTGGTGAAGCTCACAAAAGCTGGTAGGGGCATAAGTTGCCATTGTAACCCGTTGTTACAAATAGGGAGAGCAACATTGTTAACAGAAAGTAAAATAACAATAACCGACTTATGTAAATCATAACCATCATTTGTAATGTTATCTAGCCAAAGAAACTCAAAATTTTCAATGTAGATGCTAAACAAGGTTAAAGAGAGAGGGCACCTTATTTTGACATCTATAGTACTCACAAAGTTGGAGATACTATATGAGAAGTACACTATTGTCCAATAATAGTTTCCTAAAGCGTTCAAGCAATGGTAATGAGAGGATTGCAAATAACAACCTTGAGGCCAGGAGGATATAAATCTAATTTGGAGGCATTCATAATTTGTTACTCTGCTAATACATAACTTCATATAATGCCACCCAACATTACTTGTGGACAAAATGGTAGAAGTTGGTGAAGAGGGGACCTAAACAATAGGTTTAGCACGTTGTAAAAAGGGCAAGTGTAGGAAACATAAACAATGGGGCTGATGTTAGAAGCTATATTTATAGGTTTTCTAGGGAGAAGAGTTTGCCAAAAGTGTTTGGGGAAATTTTGAAGATAAAAAAAGAAGGGAAGACATTTGAGAAGCATTAAACGTTTACTTGGTGGAGAAGACAACAATAATCTCTTTATAGACGAAAGGTGTGGAGGGAGGATCATCTACTATGAAAAACTAGTGTCTTTAATGGAGGGATTAACAAAACATTGATTGATGAGGTAGGATTTGTGGAAGCAAGGAGGTTGATAATAATGTGTTGTGTAGGGACAAGGGAGGTTCCTAAAGGGATTAATGAAGGAATTCAAACATGGAAATAGAAATGAGAAGAGGGATGCATCAAAATTTGGGACAAACCTGAAGGATAGTCAAAGGTATAGTTGTACATCTAGCCCAACACTAGCCTAACATCATCAACAAAATATCTTTGATAACCAACTCCTCTAGATCCATCTCATGAAGGTAACTCATACTTTGCAATATCATTAATGGGTGTTTGGTGGCTTCCCATACATGCATTAGATGGATGTCCAAAGAGAGGTTGCCAAGAAAGGAGATGAGGTGGGGAACTTGTTAAGAGGGTTTTTTTTGTAGGTTCATTGTATTAATTACTTTGATTCCTTTATTCTAGTTGTACTATATTTGAATTACAATTGCTATAGTTATAATGCATTGTTGGGAGGCCCACTAAATCAATGTGAAGAGTGTATTTCTTCATAGAGACCTAAAGGTGGAGATATACATGGATCTGGCATAGGGCTTTATGCGATTCTTCCTTGGTTTGTAAATTTATGGCATAAAAAATGCCTCTTATGGGAAACATACAAACATGAACCAAACATAGAATTCCTACTCTAACATAAGGTAGGCAAGTAGATAAGACTAAAAGGGCATGATAGTAAATCTATTTTTTGAAGGGTATGAAGACCAGATGGAACCTATATTGATATGGAAGACAAATATTTTCAACCAACGTTTCACCTTTTATTGTGTATAATTGAAAGTCCTTATTACTTGTATATTCTACTACATGGCACAACCCTAACTAAATACAAAAGGATAACAATACAATCAATAAGGTGTCAAATATGTAATAGAAAGAAATAACCATCCATGCAAGATGTTTTCTCAACCAAAAAAAGGAGAAAACCTATAAGAAAGGTAACCATCCATGCAAGATGTTCTGTCAACCTGAAAAAGGAGAAAACCTATAAGAAAGACACTAAAGATAGAAAAGAGAAGGCAAAAGATGGTCTTTCTCTATGAAATATAGTGTTTCACATAAAGAATTTGTAGAAGAATCTCCTAAGAATAAAGAACTTAAGAGTATCTAATGAAATTAAGATTAAAGCACTTTCCAAATCTAATCAAGATTGAACATAATTACAAATCTAATGAAACTAGGAACATAGATTAGTATCAAGAGAGATATAAATCTACATGTGTGAGACAAAACAGTAAAAAATAAATCCAATAGTGTTTATAAATGAAAAAATCAAATTCCACAAATAGGAAACCAAGTTTGAAGCTTCCATAAAATAGTATTCATGAATACCTAGATGGTACATGTCTCGTCTTAACAATATTCATGGGTAAAATTAAGGAAGTATTATATCTAGTTCTAATAGACTTAAAAGTACATGAAATATGAATAATATCCAAAAAGAAAGGAGAGAGCATAAAATTATTCCATGTAAACCCCCTTGAAACTAAAATTTGCACTAATTTATAGTAAACACATTAGACACTTTATTTTAGTTCAATTTTACCTTTTTATATCTAAGTTCCAAGATGAATACTAAATGGAAAAATAGATGCCTTTATTTTATGATAATGAAAGAAATTCAAATTGAAATTATAATTTTTTTGATAACAATTACATAAAATAACACGTGTCAAAATATAGAGATGGAATAGAGATTTTTGTTAATAGTAAAAGTAAAAAAAAAAGATGTTCTTGAAAAAGGTTTCTTTATTTTAGTGAAAGGTGTTTAAAGAGGAAAATATTTGTTGCTAGAATTAGAAGTGGTACCACAAATAGTAGTGCCACAAGATTTAGTAGAGTCCACAAAATAAAGATAAACCTTCACCAAATTAAGAAAAGTAACCTCCAAACATGGTGAAATGTTGCTAAAGATGGTGAAAATCACCAAGGGGAGAAAAATTTCATAGAAAGGAAAACAATTATTTGGAAATTGGGTGCTTTTGTGAAATCACTTAAATTATAAAAGCCACCATGAAGGATAACATTAGGTGATGTATGTATGTATGTTGGAGAAATTAGGACATTATCTAAATATTTAATTAATTAGGTCATTTAATTACTTTATTGACTAAAGCTAAACTTAGATGCTTTTTTGTTTTTATTTAATTAGGCTAATAATAGACTAAGTTGTCTCATTCATTATGATTTTGACAGAGTTTAAAAAAAATCATTTAAAAAATCTTCATGTATACTTCCTTTTAAGGCATGCACCCATTTCCCTCTTCTTACGTGTTTGAAATAGCTCCCTATAGGCCCACATACCATTCAAAAATATTTATCACATGTTTGACTTAACTTGCAAACCTTATTTTAAGGGTGCCCAAATTCCTAAGGTAATATTATCCTCTTCCATGCAATTTTAAAAAAAAGTTTTCAGCATCCATTAATATTCTACCAATTTAATAGTATATTCCAATAGCTTTCTAGAAGGGGTTAAATTTTCAAGCATATTGAATATCCTTGGAATATTCTTTGTGATGACATCGACAGGTAGGAGGTGGCCTCTTCTTGTAATTTGACTACCGTGTAATTTTTTGGCCATAACTTGATCATACAAGCTTTGAATCGGGTAAACGAGATGTTGAAAAGTTGGTTTTGAGCCTGATCCAGTGGTACTAGAATGTTTTTGTAGGTTTTTCTTCTTGTGATTTCTGAAGGTCTCCAAAGTCTAACTGTTTCGCTTAGAGGGCCATAACTTTCATGTACAAACTTTGTTTTCCATGATTCTTGTGCCATTAGAAAGATAGTTTAGTCCTCTACACAGATCTCAAGTATGTTTTTCTTGAGTATTCACCAGGTATCTACCCTTTCAATTAGATCTTAGATTAATCTTTTGGGTTTCTTTTTTAGGAAAGTGTGCAAATCAATTATTTTTTTGTGATCCAAAAGATTTTTTTGGCATATATTTGTTGTATCAGTCCAGTTGTATACTTTTTTCATTAATTTAACGTGGATACTGTAGACCTATGTCGCATTTGATTTTCAACATATGTTGACATTATGTCATTCTTCTAATTTAAATTTTCTATTTTCCTAATCATTTAAATCATTTCATCATTAATCATTAATTTCCTAACATTAATTGAATAATCTTTATTATTTGATTAAGTTCAATCCAACTTCAATTAAATAATCTTTATTATTTAATTAAATTCCATTTCATTTTCCTCATAATTGAATAATTTCTTTAAATTATTTAATTAGCTAATTCTTTCATCATAATTAAATAAATTTCTATTTATTTAATAAAATCTTAATTATCTTCTTCCAAAAATCAAGAATGGAAATAAATCTTTATTTGTTTTTATTTAATTAATTTAATTTCTAATTATCTTCATCCAAATTCAAAAATGACAAAAAATCGAGAAAATGATTTAAAAATTAAAATAAATCATTATCCATTTTAAATAAATTAATTTTCTCATATTCTCCCAATTTTAAAAAATGGAAAGTATGTCATCATCTGCTTTATATGATTTTCAAAATCATATCTTCCTAAAAATTGAAAATGGAAATAACCAGTTAGCTCTGATTTCTTGATTTATCTTGTTGGAAAATATCTCTTTAATCTCAATTTAAAATTCAAAAAGGAGACATGTCTAGTCAAAATCCGCTTTATGCCATCTTTATTAATCCTCTTTAGTCCCCACTCAATCTCAAATTTTCTATAAATTTAGCCTTTTTCTCATTGATTTTTAACCACATTTCGAGTATCCTTATGCTATTAAAATCATTTTTCTATCATTATCTTGCTTTCAATACATTTTTGTTTTGTAGGTGAGAGCCACATCCATTTGAAGGAGAAAGAAAGCCAATGTAGAATTATTGAGGAGATATCCGTGATTGTAATGGTTTGCATTTGGTTTGATTATCTTGTCTTCATAGCTCTATTGAGTGTATTAGGATCCATTTCATTGCAATTTAGCTTTGTGGTTAGCTAACATTTTGGAGCACGATGTTCATGAATTGTCCACTTTGGTCTAGTCCGATCCACTTCATGATCTCATTATTTATCTCATGTCATTTCCACCTCATAATGGACTCACATCTTCTTCCCAAAGCAAAGAGTATCCTACAAGTCAAGATATTCATTAAGGCAAAGGGTTAGACCTTCTCAAGAAAAAAATCCTTCATGTTAAAGAAAATATTAATGGTCATGGCCTTAGTGACATTCGTCAAGAGGTTGGTACCCCTGCTAAATCCAACATTCCTCCAAAATCCAAACATATACCTTCCTCATCATACCTTCCATCCATCTTAGGTCCTTATATCCCTTTGTCCTCTATGCAAGGTTAGCAAAGGCACACGTCCTTGAGTAAATTTCATCCATTTAAAATACCTCCACTTCATTCCTATCCATCCATGCATTCCTTTCCCCCTCCAAGCAATTTGGATGCCAAGCATAAAATTCATAAGTTTAGCAATCCACATGTATTCAAGGATCAACATGTCCAGTCTAATCGACATTGCAAAACAAAGAAAAATGTGATCCAAAAAGAAAAGGAAATATCCAAAAGGTCACAAAGGCCCATTGAGCAAAATAAAGAAAATTCAAAATATATATGGGTTCCTAAATCCCTTATGCAAGCAATGCACTCCAAGGAACTACAAAAAAATGAAACATCAAAAACCATGTGGATTCCCAAGAGGCTCCTTGAAGCACAAAAAGAAAAACCCAGATTGATATCTGAAATTGCTATTCCTCCATCCGAACCTCTCAAATCTATTCCTCCATCACCTTCATCATCTATTTTGGGCCCTTTTGTCCCAAAATCCATAGCCTTTCCTCCGTCAAAATCTCAATATCCAAAATACATTTTTCCTCCATTAGTCCATCATAAGGTGTGTGCCAATGTCGATCTTGCCAACATTTCTATCCACTCAAGCACAATTCTTCCAATACCCTATCCATTATCCAATGCATATTTTCCATCATTCGATCCCTTTGATCCCATCCTTTGCATAAATCATGTCCTATTACCCTTCATATCCTATTGTCCTTCATGCACATATCCCCTTTTCCACCTTTGATCTTGACAAGGCTGAGGATCTTCATGAGCATCATGCATCCTATTCACATTAATCTATCACATCCTTATCCTATTCATATCCTTTATCCATTTTTGATCTTGCTTATCTTGTCCATATCATGTCATCGTCCATGTACTCTTTATGTCCCTTGATCTTGATCTGACATAAGGATGTGAAATGCAAAACATGTTTCTCAAAACCACTTGACATGTCCCTCATGCCATGTCATTGCTTTACATTGTCATATCCAGTCTCTTGTGCCATTGTCTCCATTATAAAAGACCTTTGTCTTCCCTCTATCCACCAACATTTTAGCAAGACTGAGGGCAAAATCATAAAAATCCAAAAAATCAAATAAAGTCCTAAAAAAAAAAGTCCTAAAAAAATTGAAAATGTCCTGAAATAATAAAAAAAACATTCAAAAAATGTCTCGAAATAATTAAAAAACATTCAAAAAATGTCCCGAAATAATTCAAAAACATTCAGAAAATGTCCTGAGAAAAAAATCCTAAAAATCAAAATGTTCAAAAACCCTAAAAATTTCAAAACATTAAAAATTCAAAAACAATCCTTTTGTTTCATTTCACCAATAAATTGTCCCTTTTGTACATAAACAAACAGATAACATGTTACAACACTGCGCTTAACAAATCATGCATTAACAGATGAACTTTTCAATCAAATCAGACAACATATCGTCCTTTTATCATGACACTATCACTTTGGCAACGAAGATCAGAATGTTTGTTTGACTTGTTTGAATTTGCGAGTCTTATCTTTTTATTGATTTATTTTTAGCTTCGACCATGTTCTTATGTTGCTTGATGATGTCACTAAGTGATTTAGAGTGGTCGGGATGACTCATGGTCCTTTATTGTTTTTGTCTTCTATTTGCAGAGTGTTTCATAACAATCTGGGGCAAGTATGTCTTAGGATTATTTTTGAACCATTCCTTGTTTATGAACATATCTGTCTTACGCAAAGGGATTGCATTATCTCCCTGGCCTTCATTGTCATGGTGCGCCGCATCCGTTTTGCCATATCAAATAAAGGATCTCACCTACTAGTTGCATTTGTGAAAGCAAGATTTCATCACATTAATCATTTTTCACTTTTCATTTGAATTTCTTTTGGCTAACATTTTTTCTATCTCATGAATCTTTCTATCTATTCATCAAGTCAATTATTATTCTCTTTGATCAATTGAGAATTTCTTCATTTGATATCATTCTTCACTTTTCATTTGAATTTCTTTTGGCTAACATTTTTTCTATCTCATGAATCCTTCTATCTATTCATCAAGTCAATTATTATTCTCTTTGAAACAACGCTCATAATCACATTGTCTCAAAGAGGGGCAAAATGTAGACACTCAAAATTGGTCATCACTCCTATGTCGCTAATCTAATTTTTAACATGTCTTCTATGTCGCATTTGATTTTCATCATATGTTGACATTATGTCATTCTTCTAATTTAAATTTTCTATTTTCCTAATCATTTAAATCATTTCATCATTAATCATTAATTTCCTAACATTAATTGAATAATCTTTATTATTTGATTAAGTTCAATCCAACTTTAATTAAATAATCTTTATTATTTAATTAAATTCAATTTCATTTTCCTCATAATTGAATAATTTCTTTAAATTATTTAATTAGCAATTCTTTCATCATAATTAAATAAATTTTTATTTATTTAATAAAATCTTAATTATCTTCTTCCAAAAATCAAGAATGGAAACAAATCTTTATTTGTTTTTATTTAATTAATTTAATTTCTAATTATCCTCATCCAAATTCAAAAATGACAATAAATCGAGAAAATGATTTAAAAATTAAAATAAATCATTATCCATTTTAAATAAATTAATTTTCTCATATTCTCCCAATTTTAAAAAACGGAAAGTATGCCATTATTTGCTTTATATGATTTTCAAAAATTATTATCATATCTTCCTAGAAATTGAAAATGGAAATAACCAGTTAGCTCTGATCCGCTTTATGCCATCTTTTTTAATCCATCTTGATTCTCCAATCAATCTCAATTTTTCTATAAATTTAGCCATTTTATCATTGATTTTTAACCACATTTAGAGTATCCATATGCTATCAAAATCATTTTTCTATCATTATCTTGCTTTCAATACATTTGTGTTTGTAAGTGAGAGCCACATCCATTTGAAGGAGAAAGAAAGCCAATGGAGAATTATGAAGGAGATATCCGTGTTTGTAATGGTTTTCATTTGGTTTGATTATTTTGTCTTCATAGCTCTATTGAGTGTATTAGGATCCATTTCATTGCAATTTAGCTTTGTGGTTAGCTAATATTTATTGCTTTGACGTTTCCCAAATTCGTAGTTACAGAAACAAATCATGTTGTTGATAAGAGAAAGTGGTTCAATAGGTGTAATGAGGCTTTTGGGACATTATGCATATATAGGTCTCTAGATGTTCTCTTTAATGTAAAGACTTGCACCATACCCAATTGGAGAATGAGCTTATTGACTTGAATCCTTCAAATTTTGATAGCATCCATTACTTATTCACCAAAATCAAATCCATGTATTGAACGTAAGTATTTTTTTCCCTTAAATATTTGTTATGCTATATTAAACATATGTATTTAAAAAGATGGAAATTAATTACTAAAAAACGTAATAGAGAAAATGAATAATGCAAACATTTGAATCTTTTTTGTTGTATTCAAATTAAAGAGTCTATTCAATTGCAACGCCAACCACATTAATTTTAAACCTTTGCAACACATCGTTGAATCTTCATATTGTTTTCATATTGTAGGTTCGTTTAAGAATGCAAATATTTGTATAATGTATCAACATTTATGTAAAGCCACAATTTTTTTGTTGTATATGAATTAATGAGTCTATTTATTACCAGGATTGGTTCTTCATTGTAGGTACACCATCGTTATTACTAGGATCGGTTCTTCATTGTAGGTACACCATCGTCCATCAATTTATTGTAGTAGATGGTAATTGAGACTTCTCAATTTATCTCTATATTTGAGATTGGAACCTTCATGGTTCAAGATTCCTTGAATCTACACATTAATAGAGTTTTTAAAATTGTTTTGGAAGTGATTTATTTCTAGCTATCATGGAATCTAATGATTTGTTTCTATCATTCTACACATTTGAGTCCCTTTGTTTATCTCTCTTTTATCAACATGATCTTACGTAAGAACCTGCTATAGTTGGTGTAACATGACCTGCAACAACCCAGAACCTAGCTCAGAGATGAGGAGAATCATCCAAGCCAAGGCAAATTTGGGGGATGGGGGAAGATTTTCCTTTCCACCTGCGATGAACCTCGGTCCAGGCAATACTATCATTAAGACCATCAAAAGAAGGATTGGGCGGGGAGGCCCCCGTAGAGTTACAGTCAGTAACAACAGCAGGCTGGTGCAACAAAATGACAGTAGACAGTTGTAGAGCATCAACAGGTTGCTGTAAAAGAACATCATCAAGAGAAAATTCGACAGGAGTGGATTGGTGATGTTGAGTAGGAGCAGTAGTCATAGGGCTAGAGGAGGCCAAATTAGTAGCACCGAGGGGTTTAACAGGAGCTTCAACAACAGTGAGAGGCACTAACTCATCTCGGGAGGAGTCATCATTCGCTAGAGAGGAGTCATCAGTATTAGCAATATTGACTGTCAAATGATCAACAATAGCATCCTTCCACCAAGTAGCAGAACCTTTGTGTCGAGAGAGAGAACAGTTTGAAGCCAAGTGACCCGTAGAGAAGCACCTTCAACAGCGAAATGGGAGACCCTCATAGTCCAATGATTGAGTCCAAGGACTGTCCCCAACCATAAGAACCACATCCCCAGGGAGAGGCTTGGAAATGTCAAGGTCGATTAAAATGCGAGCAAAGGTAGAGTGACCCATGGAGGACATGGCATCATCAACCTTCAAGAATCGATCAATAGAGCTACCAATGGCCTCATAACAGGAGTGCTCCCAAAAAATAAAGAGGAAGATTAGGTAGGCGAACCCAAACCAGACACACATTGAGTGGTTCAGTGAGGGGTTTAAAGGAAGTTGTCCAAGGTTTGGTAGAGAGAGAGTGATCTCCCCAAGCCCACAGATTGCCCAAAACCAAATCATGATCGTGGGAAGAAGCAAAAGAAGCAATGAAAAAGCCTTTAGCACAAGGGAAAAGCTCAATGCTACAAGCAACCAAAGGTTTCCAGGAAACACTCACCCAATGATGGAGATCCGGGAGAGAAGGCTAAAGACCCGTAAATTTGCATACCAACGTAGTGCGTTAGTAGTAATCAATATTTTGTTGGTCTGGTACCTATAAATGTTTTCCATGCTGCCATAGTTTCTAATGCTTCCCATCAAATGGGTTGTGTAGTAAACCTATGGCTATTATATCTATCTCATGTTTCTTGAATTATATCATCTAAATCTGCTTATTAGACATCGTGTTCCCCTTAGCCTGCTCCAAATGCCTCCCCAAAATGTAACGATTCTGCATGTTGTGGGAAAAAAATGGCGATATGAATAGAAGTTAGTGCAAATCCTTTTAGAACATCTCTCTTTAATGGTGAAAACTCAGGAGGGTTTTTTGACTACATAACACTGCATATGAGTTTGCAAAAAAACCAATTTCCTAGTTTATAACAATTCCATAGTTGATTTTGATGTATACATGAATGTATTGTCTGTCAGTATGGACATGTATGAACTTGGTAAAGCAAAACATTTTCTGCGAATCTCGCAATCATACGTTCCATGAGATGGAATCTCTTTGAGGCATATTGTCATATAGATTACATGTCTAAGCCTCCACATTTTTCTTTGGAACATACAATGAAGATGCTAGCAAATGTTGTTGAATTCGGTTTTTCCCTTGACAAATGTATTTGCCGGTAAAGATTTATAGCCTTCTTAGCACGTCCATTTTGTCATTATGCTACGATTATGACATACGTGAGACCACAAGTCTTGTAACATTTTGTTAAACAACACATGCTATGATTCCACAGTTGTGGAACATACTGAGATCACATTTGTTTGAGGCATTTTGTTCAAGTACTCATGTGCCTCAACTATGCTTCCACATTTTTCACTCATGTATGCGCACTGTTCCAAGATCGCCATTGTAATGCAAGCAGGAAAATAATTGGCTATTGGAATGCTTTGAGCTTCCCTTCCTCGATGATCTAATAAAATAAGTCTTATTATTTAATTACATTGGAGATTTAGCTTTTTCTTAGAACTTTCTATTTTACTTCATAATACTACAGACACAGACATGAAATTCTCCAAATACAGATCTATTTGGGTCACTGTAATGATTATTGTTTTAAATTTGATAGCACATCTTCATAATCTTTGTATGAAATTTTTTAAATAAAACATAATAGCCCAATAATTGATGAAAATGATGCCAGACAACCAGACAACCAATTGCCCTATTTATACATCTCTATTTGTATTCTAATGGTAGATTCATCAACATCTACATTCTTACAGCTCCCCGAATTGATTTCGTGAGTAAAATAGGAGGCCTTAAAGAACATTGGCCATGAGAACAATTTAATGAATAGTTTTGGTTTGGCTTCTATAAAGTGTCAACAAGATTATAGAAAGAACAAATGAGAATGAAGAAGTTTTTTTTTATAGAACAATTATAAAGCTATAAATTTATTTAATTCAAAGCTACTACAAAATGATATTAACATAATTATATGTGCATAATTCTTCATAAATTGTAGCAATATGCTACTCAAACGTTTTGATATAGTGTTATATTTTATACAAGATTGATCACTATTGAACTAAAATTTACTTAAATTAAAAATAAAATAAAATCTTACAACAATAAACAAACCCAATTTTATGCAAGCAAGTTTATGATGAACGATGAGATAAGTCGATAATACATGTAGGGAAATAGAGCTACTGAGTAATGCAACCTCTCAAGGTAGGACAATGCAAATTTCTATAACCCAGCAACAAATTAATTGTTCAGCAAATATAATAGAAAAGAAACAAGAGCAATGTTTACCTATTTGATTTGTAACAATTAATACACTGGGTTAATTAACAATAATGAACAACGAAAGCAAATTCACACGAAACCAATCACAAAAACGCAGTTAATACCAATATATCGAGGAAACCCCGATGTTGAAAATCTTCTATTCAACTTCAAGAGCAAACTTTCCTTTTAAATACCAACCTAGTTGCTATAACAATTTTACATATATAGCCTTCTTGATGAAAACATCAATTATACAAGAGAAGTGAAACTTTCTTCACACCACACATCCTAAGAGAAACATTCCCTACACAACTCAAGGAATGAACTTTCCTTACATAATGCAAACATGAACTTCCCTTGCATGGCACAAGAGAAAAGAAACTTGTCTCACATAACTCAAACTATCTCACACATAAAACTGCTCTTGTGTTAACCTCACAACTCTAGGAAATATTCTAATTACAGAATATAAAATATGCTCTTGTTGAACATTCAACACGAGCTGCACTTAAGCAACTTCCACAACCAACCTTTCGAACTATAGAAACTTAACTCTCCCTCTTAGTGAGGAAGGTGTCTGCACACAACACCCAACTTATCCTTGAAGAATATAAACTTGCTCTTCATCAAGGCCTTCATCAGGATGTCTGCTATTTGCTCGTCTGTAGGAATGTATTGTAACTTCACTGTCCCCTTCTCCACACAATCTTTGATAAAGTGATACTTGATCTCAATATGCTTTGACTTATCATGAAACATTGGATTCTCAGATAGTTTGATACAACTCTAATTATCACAGTAAATGACTGTCAGATCTATGTCCCGATCAAAGAGCCCTACTAGAAGTTTCCGAAGCCAGCCTCACATGTAGCCATACTAGTTGCCATATACTTGGCCTCCACAAAACTTAGTGCAATCGACTTCTGTTTCTCGTCGTACAAAGAAACCGCTCTTGATCCCAAGCTAAAACAACACTCCGAAGTGCTCTTCCTGTCAGTTGTAGTGCCTGCCCAATCTGCATTGGTGAAGCCCTCGAGCTTCACTTCATCTTGTTGAATATACCTTAACCCATGATCAACTGTGCCTTGGAGATACCTCAAAACGTGCTTCGCAACTACCTAGTGCACACGTTTAGGTTCCACCATAAATTGACTGAGTGAATTCACTGCAAAACAAATGTTTGGCCTTGTGTTGATCAGATACATAAGAGAGCCTATCAAGTGTCTATGAGCTATGAGCTCTTCCAACCCTGTAAGAAACAAGTCATCAACATATAATACCAATATGAGAAGCTTGATCTTTACCTATTCATGGTACATGTTTGGATCAACGCCACTCTTGGTGAAGCCCACACTTTGCAAGTAACTATAAATATGCGCATACCATGCCCTGGGAGCTTGCTTGAGCCCATACAGTGCTCTCTTCAACTTGCACACATGAGAATCCCTCCCATGCACCTCAAAACCCTCTGGTAGTTCTGTGTAAATCTCTTCCTCAATCAGTCCATTGAGAAAGTCTATCTTCACATCCATCTGGTGAATCCCCCAACCCATTTGCGTTGCTATGGAAACGATAAGGCCCTTATGTATGAGTATCTGGCTACCAGAGAAAAGGTCTCGTCATAGTTGATCCTTTCCTCTGAGAAAACCCCTTAGCCACAAATCTTGCTTTGAACTTTTCCACGCTACCATCTGCAACATGCTTGATCTTATACATCCATCTCGACCCTACTACCTCCCACACGCTATTCTTCATGATAGAATAATAGTCTTCCATGATGGCATCCCTCCAAACTTGATGCTTGGATGCCTTCTGAAAGCTAGAAGGCTCCACTTCACTCGAGAGTGCCATATAATCAGAAAAAAACATTTGGGAGCCTTTCTTTGTCTAACTGGATCTTTAGGGTCACCAACATACTCCTGGGCCTCTTTTAGCGTCTTCTTAACTACCCTATTTCTCCTCCTCCCTGTTATAGGAGACTGAGGCTAAGGAATCCTTTGTTCTTCCTCTTGATCAACTTGCTCGGCTTGCTTGCTCTGCTCTCCAACTTGCGTGATTGAAGTCTAAGGAATTTGTGTAGCCTCAACCTTCTGTGCCTACTCCTCATGAACTTCCATCAAGCTTCCAAACTTTTGAAGAGCCATTTCCTCCTCAAACTTTACATCTCTACAAATAACTATTTTCCTAAGGGAAGGAATGTAAACACGGTAGGCCTTAGAATTTTCACTGTACCCAACTAGGATACCTTTCTCTGCAGTTGGTTCTAACTTGGTTATCTTCTCCACATGAATATGACAGTACACAAGGCATTCAAATATGTGAATGTGTTCCAAATCTGGTTTCTTCTTGGTGAATGCCTCTTCTGGAGTCAATTTTCTCAACACTTTGTGTAGGCTCCTATTCTGTAGATACACAACTGTATTGCACACTTCTGCCCATAAAAACCAAGGCAAATCCGGATCATGAAGCATGGCCTTGGCCTTGGTTGCTCCAACTATAGCCTTGTTTTTTCGTTAAGCAACCCCATTCTGCTAAGGGTTGTACGAAACTGTCAACTCTTTCTTGATACCTTCCTAAGCATAGGAATATTTTAAGGCATTTCAGGTATACTCGCCTCCATTATCATATCTCAGTATCTTGATCTTCCTCCCTATTTGGTTCTCCACAAGAGCCTTAAACTCTTTCAATCTACTGAAGAATTCATCTTTATTCTTCATAAAATATATCCATGTCTTCCTAGAGAAATCATCAATGAAGGTAACATAATACTCATACCCCTTTAAGGATGTTGTTGACATGGGCCCACATACATTTGAGTGTAAGATCCAAAATCCCTTTGGATCTAGTGTCACTACTTGGAAAATTGGTCTTGGCATATTTCCCAAGAGCACAACCCTTGAACACCTCATGCTTTTCAACCTTCATATCAGGCAGCCTTGTCACTATTTCTTTGATCACATTAAGTTCTCCATGGTAAAGATGAGCCATCCTCATGTGCCACATTTCTCCAAGCCCTCTATTGTTGCTTGCCAATGCATGTGTTGGCTCAAACTGTAACCGAAACAAGCTGCCATGCTTGACTCCAATCGATTTTGCTACCTTGGAGTTCTTTGGATGGATATAAACTTTTCCCTATTCAAAGGTCACGATGTAACCCTTGTCCTCCAAAGTAGAAATAGAGAGTAAATTCTTTGTCATTCCGGAAACAAACAACACGTCCTCCACCAATAGAGGTTTGCTAGACTCCTTTGAAACTTGACCATGCCTACACTAGTTGCATGGTACTTGGCATTGTCTCCAAGCTCAATATAGAAATCCAACTTTTTCTTCTCCAATTTGGTGAAATATTCTTTGACTCCTGTCATGTGGCAAGAAGCCCCGCTATCAATTTACCATACACTTTTGGCAATTGAACTTGACAGACAGACAATGAGTGAAAAATCACTCTCAAACCGTGTTGCAAATTCGTCCACCTTTGCTGTAGCAACAACTTGCTTCTACTGCTTTCCCTTGTTTTTCTTATTCGAGCATTGACTGGCATAGTGACCCATGCAAAAATATTTTATCTTATTTAGATCTTTCTTTTTCCAATCCTTGGAAGAAGACCCTTCAGTTTGCTCTTTATTGAATTTTTGCTTGCCCTTGCTTGTAAGAGCAATATTTTTTCCATCTTCAACCTTCTTTGTCTGGCCTCCTCGATGAGAACTTTTACGGATCTCCTCTTGGACAAAATTGTCTCAAAGCCTCACCTAGTCGGGTAGGCAATCTCTCCCAACAACGCAGTTGACAAATACTTCCCAGTGCTTCGAGAAACCATTCAGGGCTATCTGCACAAGATTATCATCAACAATCGTCTCTCCAACAACAGTCAACTCGTCTTTGACCTATGTTAGCGCAGACAAGTAAGAGGTCACGCTCTCACCCTTGGACATCTTGGTGTTATGCAACTTGTCTTTGAGCACCATCTTACGACTCTGATAGTTTCTCTGATAAAGTTTTGTGAGCGTATCCCACATTTCCTTGGCAGTGTCTTTCGATTATCATCAACAATCGTCTCTCCAACAACAGTCAACTCGTCTTTGACCTATGTTAGCGCAGACAAGTAAGAGGTCACGCTCTCACCCTTGGACATCTTGGTGTTATGCAACTTGTCTTTGAGCACCATCTTACGACTCTGATAGTTTCTCTGATAAAGTTTTGTGAGCGTATCCCACATTTCCTTGGCAGTGTCTTTCTCGGATAGATGAATCAAATGATCTTTTACCTTATCAAGGATAATCCTCTGAGCCTTGGCCTCCTTGATTTCATGCGAATCTAGGGCTATAGGATCATTTAATGGTTGAGTGACGTCTGTACTAGCATAGGCCCACAACCTATTCTCTTTGAGTATGGATGTAATCCGAACCTTCCACTGTAAGTCTACCCTCATACTGAACACTAGTTGCCATTGCAAGATAAAACCCTTGTAGAAATTGAAGACTGAAATATGAAGAAATCTGTGTAACAAAAACTTGGCTTCATATTCAGAGTTTAGAGCTCTAATACGATGTAAATTTCTATAACCCAACAACAGAGTAATTGCTCAACAAATATCACTGAAAAGAAACAAGAACAATGTTTACCTATCTGATTTGTACCAATTAATACATTGGGCTAATTAATAATAATGAACAACGAAAGCAAATTCACACGAAACTAATCACTCAAACACAATTAAGATCAATATACCCAGGAAACCCCAATATGGGGAAAACTTGCAAATGTTGAATCTTCTATTCAGATTCAAGAGCAAAATTTCTTTTCGAATACCATCCTAGTTGCTACAACAATTTTTCATATATAGCTTTCTTGATGAAAACATCAATTATGCAAGAGAAGTGAAAATTTTCTCATACCACACATCCTAAGAGAAACATTCCTTACACAACTCAAGAAATGAACTTTCCTTACATAATGCAAACTAGAACTTTCTTTGCATGACACGAGAAGAAACTTGTCTCACATAACTCAAACTATTTCAATCATAAAAACTGCTCTTCATGTTAACCTCACAACTCTAGGAAATATTCTAATTACATAATGAAAATTATGCTCTTGCCAAACGTTCAACACAAGTTGCACTTAAGAAACTTCCACAACCACACCTTTCGAACTAAAGAAACTAACGTTCAACACATGTTGCACTTAAGCAACTTCCACAACCACACCTTTCGAACTAAAGAAACTTAACAGACAACTGGTGCCATCTGTATGTTACTTTGCTACATTGGCCTTGCATGTGGAAGGGATGAGATAAACATTAAACTATTTGTTATTTTTGGACCCACCATCTACTTTCTATGTTGTTTGTAATTGTAACAGGCAGAGAAAATCGTTTTCCCTCGTGTAATTTTATTATATGGAGTAATATTGAAATGCTGGTTAAATTTTTTTTATAAATTTAAAATGGTGAGTGTTAATTTATTATAATTTAAATAGGAATAGGGTTAGGCATTAATTAGTGTTAGGGTTCAAACAAGGTTAACAAGGGTTAAAATATGATTAAGATTACTATTAGATTAGAGTTATAATAGGGTTCAATTAGGGTGACAATTAAAGTTAGGTTAGGGTTTTAATTAGATTTATAGATAGGATTACGTTTAAAGGATCATAATTGTAATACATTATAATTATATATTCATATAACTATATACAATAATATAATTAGGGGTATAGTTCAAACAAAGTTAGCAATAGGGTACATTTAGATTTAGATTTAATGTTGGATTAAGGTTACAATTAAAATTTGAATTATCGACATGGTTAGGGTTAGGGTTAAAATATGATTAAGATAAATGCTAGATTAAAGTTATAATAGAGTTAGCATTAATGTTCAATTAGGGTGACATTTAAATTTAGATTAGGGTTTTAATTAGAATTATAGATAAGATTACGTTTAAGGATCATAATTGTAATATATTATTATTATATATTCATTTAACTATATACAATAATATAATACTTTATAATTTGATATTTTTTTTATGATGTCACCTCTAATATTAGATTTAATATAAAATTTATGAAAATATAATTATCACGGTTTGTAATTTTTTAAGCCGTACCAAATTTCCAATACTAGTAAAGTTGTCCATTTGCATAATCAAATGTTTATAAGAAATAAACAACAATATAAATAAAAAAAATAAAAAAAATAGATCATTTATAAATAGACATGAAAAATTAGATCATTTATAAATAGACATGAAGGTTGAAATTTCTGACTTATATTAGAACTATACAGTTGTTACACAACAATATTTATTTGCTATGCAAATTACAACTTAATACAAAATATGTTAGAAATTAAAAATTTATATAAATATTAAAATTACACTCACACATCATTTAAGAAGTAGAATGAAGTTAGAGGAATTTGTTTCCTACAAATGCATGCTACGATATTGATTTATTAAATAAATCTTCAATTATTTCTAATACAAGTTAAATGTGTGAATTGATCTATAATTATATTTCCTTTATGTAGGATTTAGACAAAGATAATGTTTTTAGTTTTTAAAAATGGAAGGGCAAAACATAAGAACATGAAATTATTTGTGAGAATTAAATTATTTAATTTTCTATAAGAGTACATGAATTAAAAAATAAATTAGCTATGATTCCATCAAGAAGACAAATATCGAAGAGGAATTTGTTTCCTACAAGTGCGGGAACAAATGACAAATACTCAAAGGGAAGAGGACAAAAGAAGGAATAATAAAGTTCAAAGACAAAGATATGCTAGATTGATAGTACGAGAAACAATTGAAAATAGAGAACAAGGAAATATGAATAAATCTCTCATTTTGAAATAGAAGAAGACATTAAGACATTAAGTTGATTTGAATCAAGTGGAAGGTATAATCAACCAATAACAACAAATATAGAATTGAATCTTCAAAATTCAAAAACGATAGAATGTTTGCTTGAAACACCTTATCGTGCAAATCAAATTGGGACCAATTTACTTGCACAAGGCAAGATAGTACGAGAATTGGAATTTGAAAATAGAGAGCAAGGAAATATGAACAAAAATAGTGGTCAAATAACATTTGAATAAATCTCTCATTTTGAAATAGAAGGAAAACATCAAGTTGATTTTGAATCAAGTGGAAGGTATAACCAACCAATAACAACAAATATAGAATTGAATCTTCAAAATTCAAAAACAATAGAATGTTTGCTTGAAAAACCTTATCGTGCAATGTAGAAAATATACAAAACATAAGTGGTATTCTTTATAATGATTTCAAACAACAAACTTTCAGCTTCAAATACCAGAGGAGCTTGCAAATTTGACTCAAGTGGAAGAAATGTTGATTGCATGTGTTAGGCCCATACTACAAGTCACACATGCAACATGCGGTCAATATAAATACAAGGGCACACGATAAGTTTCCCACAAAATGTAGAACATGTTTCAAAAAAATTGTTACATTTAATAGAAAATTTGCCAATCATTATTGTTCGAAGGAGGGATCAATATGGAACAGATTATAAATTTATAGTGAATAAGGATCGTGTGTACAAAGCAGTCAAATACAAAGTAGAGCATGAAATTTTTGAGTTTGATGTTAGAATTGATTAAAATGCTGTCAATCATCTACCAACAAATTCTGATGAGAATAACCCTAATGCAAATCCAACTACACTGATTGACCTGTCGAGTATTGGTGCATCTCCTATCAATGAATACATCACATCAGGATTACTTGATATGTCATTTCCCATATTGCTCTTTGATGATAGATGTGACTAGTTAGAACCAAGAATGAGACGTGTCCATCTGCATGAATTTGCGAAGCATTTATTGCGGTATAAAGATCATCCTTGTGGTCAACATCCAACATTCATACATTTTATGATGAACATGATTATGAAACACCGTGCATATAATTCATCTGCAATATTTGTGAAAAGAAGCTTTCAAGGCTTACCAATAACCATCAATGAGTTGTGTCAACATATGGAAAACATGCCTCACTCAAATCTGGCTAAAAGATTAATGCGGTTTGGAACATCATTATGGGGTACAAGGTCATATTAAGCTAAATGTCGTACATAGTTGAGATATGTTTCATCAGATTGGGTCTTCTACAATTTTTTTCATTTTGCGTGCAAGAGATATGTATCGGCCTGATTTGCATGCACTAATGTCGGGAAAAATTGCCAACTACTCCATGTGAAGTTTTGATTTGACGAAAATAAAATGTTATTAACTACCCTCATATAGTGACACATTACATGCATTCAATATTTAGAAAATAAATTCTAAAAAAATGAATGAATGTCAAGGACTACTTGTCTAGATATGAGTGGTGATACAACGGGTCCCACGTGTATGGATCTATATGGATCAATGGAGCACCCAATATGGACAATGTCAACTGGTCAAATGGGAAGGAGCAAAAAAATGTTGAAAGCTATTTCCATTCTATTGTTCATGCATATATAGTTATGTTTATAAATATTTGTACATATATAGCGAATGTTATATTTTGTGAAGTACATATAGCTAACAATATAGTTGATATAACCATTTTTCCTATTTTTGAATTGTAGCCTTTCATAATTTTTCAACATCCATGTGTCAAAAACACGAGACAACTTGTAGAGATGGATATTGACTAAGACTATGAATAAATCCTAAATTGTGTAGAATGACACAAGGTCTGTAAGGAGGGTGCATGCCTACAAAAGAAAAGAGGAATGATGATTTGTAGGTAATCATTTCAACATGAAACCTTTTTACATTTTTTTTTTTTTAATACAAAAGAAAGAAAACTAAAATATAGGGCACACATATTAATTAAAGGTATATTGCTCCTTGGCCATTAAATTTGCGAGGATCCAAATTATATGAAGGCATAGAAACAGGTGAAATAAAATTTGAACTGACAAGAAATGATGACAGAGTGAATACACATAATCATCATAAATTGCAGTTATGGAGATCAACTGTAGATTGACAACCTGTTCTTTTCAAACATGTAGTAATCAAATATATTGCAAAGTATGTAGCAAAAGTAGAGAAAAACTTAGATACATACCATCAAATGTTGATGTGTCTCTCTAACATGTAAATTTTTGAAGATTTAGTTGCACAAACATGTAGAAGGCTTCTAATTGAGATAATTATAGAAAGGGACATTGAAGCACAAGAAACATGTCATGCGTTCTTACAACTTCCGTTGGTGGAGAGCAGTAGAAGATTTATTAATCTAAATGTCTCAAGTGAAGTGTTCAAACCGGTGACTATAACTAACGAAGAGAACAATGAAGAACAAACAAATTTTTTCATAGTTGAATACAAATCAAGGGTTTTTTGTATGGAAGGTGTCTTCTTCATTGATGTTGCTAGATCATGGATATATAATCCTAAGAGAAGAAGAGACAACA
This sequence comes from Cryptomeria japonica, assembly GCF_030272615.1. Lineage (NCBI taxonomy): Eukaryota > Viridiplantae > Streptophyta > Pinopsida > Cupressales > Cupressaceae > Cryptomeria > Cryptomeria japonica. The sequence goes on from NC_081414.1 coordinate 696,151,349, forward strand.
GATGGGATGCAAGGGAAAGAGTAACAATTATAAGAGTTTTTCTTACGCGAGTCAGATAAATGGATTGAATTTTGTTTATCAGAGTTATTGCTCTATAAACCATTCCATGAAATAGAAAGGGATATTTGTAATGATGATGAATCTATAATAGCAAAGTGGGAGTCATTCATTTACAATCTTTGACAATTGCAAAAAATGATAAAAATACAAGCGATTATGAAATTGAAGACAATGAGTATATTCAAGGAAATACCATAGAGCATGAATGAAAAATTATATCTAGGTTGCATCACAGTCAAAATATACAATTTTCAGAAATAGATATGTTGGGTAGAACATTGATAGAAATATAGATTGGTCTGTCAATTATCAAGGTGGAGAGTACACAACTGGAACAATCATCTTTATAAGTAACATGAAGGATCATGGATGTCTTAAATATGATGATATATCCCAATGTATAACTTCATAACCCTTAGTAGTAAATAAAAAAAAGGCAGTTGACATAATTATGACACACTACCAGAGAAATGAAATTGGAGTGTTGTTGTTCATGATAATTCAAGGAACAACAAGAATGGGAAATTCATATATAATTGGTGCCATTAGTAAAGCTCTTGAAAATGTTCCAATGCCATCCCGTTCTTTCCTTCTATTGCTTGCACCAGTAGGAGTAACAATGTTCAGTATAGGGGCCTCTATAGTTCATTCAAAATTCAGAATTCAGATATGAGATTTTTCTTAGCTAGAAAGAACAAGACTTCAAGCTTTCAAGAAGAGATGACACGTATCAAATACATTTTGATTGATGAAATGATTTCCATTTGTTAGAACATGCTGAAAACATTGATTCTCGACTCTGACAAGCATTCCCAAAGTGTAGACATAAGCTTTGTAGATATAGATTCAATTTTGAGAAATGAACACCAAAGCATTATATTCTATTACATGTTCATATATACTAAATTTCAATGCAATTACTTCATTTAAAAAAAAATGATTCTTCTTAATTATCTTTCAGGTATATCTATGATTTTGGTAGGAGTTTTTGGCCGGTTTCCTCTAGTCGATGATAGACCAACATATGACAACAACAGATGAGCAAAGTTACTATGGGGGGAATTCAAACTGTAGTTACTTTAGATAAAATATTTAGACAAGATGGGGAAAACATTAAGCAACAAAGATTTCATCAACTTTTGATAAATCTAAGAGACACAAACCCACAAATAGGTGATTGCAAGTTGCTAATGATGAGAAATCTTTCTAACATGGATGTTGCAAGCAATGTCGAGTTTGAAAATACTGTCCATTTGTTTTTCACAAATGACAATGTTCATAATCCTAATAAGAAAATGTCACATTCATTGAAGCAACCCATTTTATGTATTGTTGCCACGCTAGGAGGAAGTGCTAATACATCAGAAGATTTTTTGAGTGATGAATTTGATCTAGAATTATTGACCAGTAAGAACTTCAGGGTCAAGTTGACTTCAAATATTTGGATACAAGAAGGTCTTGTAATGGAGCTCTAGGATATATTCAAAATATTGTTGACAAACTAGGAAGTGTTCCACAAGAGCCACCCAGTTATGTGATGGATGAGTTTCATCATCTGAATACAATTTGAGTAACAACAATACATAAAGATAGAATGCTTCAATTACCATTGGGATTGGCTCATTGACTATACATAAATCTCATGGATTAACTCTTTCAAAAGCAACTATTGATATAAGATCAAGAGAAAGGACATGATTGACATTTGTGGCAGTATCTTGTATAAAATCTCTAGAGGGTTTGAGTGACCGTAATGAGAAAAGGAAAAACGGTAGACAACTTGCTAAACGCAAGGTTGAAGAATACAAATTCAAATTTTTAGAACAAAATTGATGTAATTCTATTAGATAAATATCAATGATAAAAAAAATATTACATAGATGTAAACAAGCCAAGCTTTTTAATTTAACTTGGCATCATTTTTTTATGTAACCTTGCATCATTTTTTATGTTCTTAGAGTAAAATGAATGCCTATATATATTGTTATAATCCTTTTTGAGTTACTTTTAAAACGCGCATTTGCCTAATGTTTACTATATTCTAATTATTTTACAAAATAATTAATTTTTTTTATTTAATAGTAATGTGAAAGCTAATATTAATTTTTATGCACGTTAGAAATATGTTTGATGGTGTGCATACATCATGGGTGTCAGATTGGTTGTCAAAATATCACCTGCACCTTCCATTCAATGTCCTTCTTCGTATAGAAGAATTAAGCGTCCGCTATTGGTTCATAGATAGGATGGTCAAGAAAGTTAGCCAGAATGGATTGAGGACCACAAGAATGAAATTTCACAGTCATGTTCTATTTTTTAACTTTCAATATGAATCAATAGTCAAAATGAGCTTAGATGTGAAATTTCATAATCTATAGGTCAAGAATATAGATTTTTGTGGTTGGTTAGTAGTTCTATAGCATGAGATTCGAGATTCGTACCTAGCAGGATGCATTTGAAAAATCACTATTAGACTAACAACAAAAATCGATAAACACACTCTATCTGATCAACTTAGTATGAAATTCATAAGATTTTTGAAAGGCCTGCCACAAATTAGTTATCACATGAATCCACCTAAAGAATGGGTTTTTACCTCTTAAGCTAGAATAATCCATTAGATTTATGGTGTATCAGGTTATGCTATATTTCAGATTGTTACATACAAACTATGGTATAACTACCTTGTACGCTGTGAAGTCTAATTTGACAGCTAGAGTTCGTACTATTCTTGATTATACTAAAGATAGAGAGTTATTACTAGTGCATCCATGGTTAATAACTAAGTGAAATTACTCTAGAAAAAATTATTTGACAAAGGTTTGTATTTACAATTATATTCAATTTTCATAATATTTCATAAATTTTGTTTGACATTTACTACCATGTATAAATGTTTAAGTGAAACTATTTATTAACATTGTATTTGTTTCTAAAATTGAATGTATTTCAGTTGTAGTTTAATTAAATATAAAGTTTAATTATATTTATATGAAATCATTTTCTTATGTTTACCTCTATATTTTTTGGAAATTTAAATTTTTTGGTGACATTTGAACATATTAATCCGATTAATATCTTATTGTGATGGTTAAAATAGCTTCAATGACTATTAAATGTTTAACATCCATTTTACTATTTTTTTATTTTCAACAAATATTTCAAACTATGGATGCTTCACAAAACGAATCAGAAATCATTGTGGAAAGCCCAAATGCCTCAATAAATTCAAATAATTTTTTTGAAACTCGTTTCGACAAATGTGCAAGAATTGTCTTAGAGTGTTGCAACAAAATCGTCAAGGAAATTGAAAAGCAAGCTTGAAGCTTGATGATTGATGAAGTTGACGAATTAAAAATAATAAAAATGAAGGATGTTGCAAAAAAAACACATGAAGCATCTACAATAGTAGATGAATTCCCAGATATGCTAAAAGGAGTATATCCTGATTACTATGAAAATAAAGGTCGCAATACCATTGTCATAATCGAAGAATTTGTAATGTCTTTACATCATAACAACGAATTATAATTAACATAGTTACATCTTATTTGACCTTCAATACTTCTTATATTTACAAACTTTTAACATATTTTAGAAGTGTTTATCAATTTTGATTGACATATATAAGAGAAATAAAACTTTTTTAAAAACTAATTGAAGTGGATGTGTGGATTTATTTTGAAGATATGTATTTTTTAAAAATGTGTCCCATTAGATATATTTTTTAACATGGATGTGGCAAAATTTCAACATATCGATGTCACAATGTATTTAAATACATTAAAATTTAACATTTTTATGAAAATATTTCATGTATATAGTTATGCCATAATTGATTACATGTCTATGGTACTCAATTATTTCGAGATATTATTATCTATTATTTCAAGGTATATGTGGTTCTATATTCAATTATGTTTAGGTTTAGGGTTTAAAATGCTTTAGTGTAAAAGTTTAAATTATGGTTATTTTAATGACAACATTAACTATCATTGTATATCTAATCATGGTCATAATTTTGTTATAGTTTTTACAAAAGGAGAGCATAAATTAAGATACAAAAGCAAATATGTTAAGATACAAAAGCAAATATGTTAAGATACAAGACCATTGTAGTTGATCACAAGTATAGGGTTAATCACTTATTGACCACCAGCTCTCAATTTTTTTAATCATTTCTACAAAGATCTCGAAGTCACAAAATTAGTCAATTATGAAGATTGTGATCCAACAAAAGTACAATTTGGTCTAGGAGAAGTTTGGTTTTAGTGACCCCCAATGAGACCTGAAATTGATTATCAAACTATAACATAACAAAATTGACAACTTTGGTTAACAAGAATGCTTAGAGGACCACAAATGAGTTCTATTGGCCTACCAAACTTCCATTACCATGGGTAGTTATTTCATCTACAATTTGCATCTCTATCGAACACCATGTGGAATTGACAAATAATAGATAGATGGGGACCGCAAGGAGTTTTATTGACCATACCATTTTGTGAATGCATACCTAAGATTTCTAGAGAACAAATTCCAACATGGACACAAACTATTTGTAAATTCTATCCAATAAAAATGAAGAAACTGACTCCTGGTACTTGCACCGACGCACCTTTGAGCACCTATATTGGTTTGAGATCATCAATCCTATAAATCAAGATAAATGTCTAAGTAGAATAAAGTACCACATGCAATGAAAAATTTAACAAAGGTTTTTATTTTCATTTGAAATTACAATTATATTGTAAAGGACCTTTTATAATTTCAAATTCACATTTTGTTATATAATGTTAAATGACACTAAACTTAAATTGTATTAATTGTTTTCAAATTAACTTAATTTATGTAATATATTATTTCTCAACTTATGAGAGATAATATATTACATAAACTAAGTTAATTTGTAAACAATTAAGACAATTTAAGTTTAGTGTCATTTAACATTACAAAACAAAAAATGAATTTGAAATTAGAGAAGGTCCGTTACAATATAATTGTAATTTCAAATGAAACTAACAACCTTTGTTAAATTCTTCATTGCATGTGGTACTTTATTCTACTTAGAGTCACTATCATTTTTCAAGTTAGATGACATTGTTGGAATCAAATCTTGAGTTGTAGGATTGATGATGTCAAACCAATATAGGTGCTCAAAGGTGCGTCGGTGTAGGTACCAAGTGTTAGTGTCTTCATTTTTCTGGATACAATTTGCATATAGTTTGTGTCCATGTTAGAATTTGTTCTCTGACAATCTTAGTTATGTGTTCATAAAATGGTATAGTCAAGAAAACTCCTTGTGGTTCCTTTCTATTTATTATTTGTCGATTCCACGTGGTGTTTGATTGAGAGGCAAATTGTAGATGAATTAACTATCATGGTAGTGGAGGTTTGACAAGCCAAAAGTATTCATTTGTGGTCCTCTAAGCATTCTTGTTAACCAAAGTTGCCCATTCTGTTTTGTTATAGGTTTGGTAATTGATTTTAGGTCTCATTGGGGGTGACTGAAATCAAACTTCTCTTGGACAAAATTGTACTTTTGTTTGATCACAATATTCACAATTGACTAATTTTGTGATTTCGGGATCTTTGTAGAAATGATTAAAATTTTTGGGAGCTGGTGGTTGAGAAGTATTAACCCTATTTCCTGTAGTAATCTTTTGGAAGACAAATAGATAGTTATTTCTTCATTATGGATTCTTTGAAGATCACTATGTTCAAACTTGTGATCAACTGTAGTGGTCCCAACACTGATTTAAAAAAGTTTGGGCAAAAAATATTTATGCTCTCAAATTGTAAAAATTATAACAAAATTATGGTCATGATTAGATATACAATGACCATTAGGGTTGTGATTAAAATAATAACCATAATTCAAACTTTAACACTAAAACATTTTAAACCCTAAACCTAGACATAATTGAATACTAGGCTACATATACCTTGAAATAATAAATCAATTATGACATAACCATATACATGAAATATTTTTGTATTTAACACATTGTGATATATTGATGTGTTGAATTTTTGCGACATTATCCATGTTAAAAAATATATCCAATGGGACACATTTTAGAAAATTGCATATCTTACAAATAAATCCACACATCCACTTCAATTATTTTTTATAAAAGTTTTATTTCTTTTATATGCGTCAATCAAAATTGATAAACATTTCTAAAATATGTTAAAAGTTTGCAAAAATAAGAAGTTTTGAAGGTCAAATAAGATGTAATGGTAATTACAATTTGTTGTTATGATGTAAATACATTACAAATTCTTCAGTTATGAGAATGGTATTGCCACCTTTATTTCCTTAGTGATCACAATATACTTCTTTTAGCATATATGAGAATCTTGCTACTATTGTAGATGCCTTATGTGCTTTTTTCGCAATCCTCCATTTTTCAGTATTTCTAATTCGTCAACTTCGTCAATCATCAAGCTTGTGTTTTCAATTTCTTTGACAATTTTGTTGCAACACTCTAAGACAATTCAGGCAAATTTGTTGAGAGGAGTTTCAAAAAATTTATTTGAGTTTATTGAGGCATTTGGGCTTTCCACAATGATTTTTGATTTGTTCTATGAAACATCCATAGTTTGAAATATTTGCTGAAAATTAAAAATACTAAAATTAATGTTAGACATTTAATAACCCTTGAAGTTATTTTAACCATTACAATAACATATTAGTCAGATTCTGTTTCGGTTAACTCATCTCATGATGAGGTGCCCCTTACTGCTGATGAAGGCCTGGTTGATATTACTATTGTGGCGGATCCTTCCCCCTTGGCTCCTGGACCTGTTGCTCCTACTCCTCACCTTCACTCTGCTCCTGGGGTTGGTTCTCTTGTTACTGCTCTGTTGCAACAGTCTGTTGCCGCTATGCATCAACAGTCTAGCGGTGACCTTGCAAGGTCTTTCCCGCTTGATTCTTCTTTGAAAGTCCCTAATGATAGTGTTGCATGGACGGTTGTTTGTCGTAGGAGGAAAGGAAAATCTAACCCCCTTTCCCAAGCCCCCCCGGTCAAGTTCCGGGTTTTTCTCCCCCCCTCTTGATTTGGGTTGGGCTGTTGATGGTTTGACAGGTTAGTTTTGCCTGTCTGACTTTGTTCTTTTGGGATTTGCTCCCCTCTTGGTCTTTTAAATTTTGATCGCCTTTGGCTTTGTAAAGGGTCAACGCCCTCCTTAACTCTGCTTTTTTAATAAAAAACATATTAGTTGGATTAATATGTTAAAATGTCACCAAAATTTTAAAATTACCAAAAAAATATAGAGGTAAACATAAGAAAATGATTTTATATACATATAATTAAACTTTATATTTGATTAAACTACAAATGAAATACATTCAATTATTTAGAATACATTTAATTTTAGAAACAAATACAATGTTACTAAATAGTTTCACTTAAACATTTATGTATGGTAATAAACTGTTATAATTTTTGTAGAGTAATTTCACTTAGTTATTAAAACTAGATGCACTAGTAATAACTCTCACAACGTACAAGGTAGGTATACCATAGTTTGCATATAACAACCTGAAGTATGGCATAAATTGATACATCATGAATTTAATGGAGTAACCTAGCTTAAGAATAGTAAGAGCCCATTATTCAAGTGGGTTCGTGTGATAACTAATTCGTGACAAACCTTTTAGAAATCTCATGAATTTCATACGAAGTTGATAAGATGTAGTGTATTTATCAATTTTTACTGTTGGTCTAAGGGTGATTTCTGAAATGCATCCTGCAAGGTACCAATCTCAAATATCATGGTATATAGTTACTGACCAGTCAAAAAAATTTCTCAACCTGTAGATTATGAAATTTTGCATCTAAGCTCATTTTGACTTTTGATTCATATTGGAAGTTGAAAAATAGAGCATAATTGTGAAATTTCATTCGTTCCTCAATCCATTCTGGCTAATTTTCTTGACCATCCTATCTCTAAGCTAATAACAGATGCTTACGAAGGAGATTGAATGGAAGGTGCAGATGATATGTTGACAACCAATTTGAGACCTATGATGTATGCACATCATCAGACATATTCCTAATGTGCATAAAAATTATTATCAGCTTTCACATTACTATTAAATAGGAAAGTTTAATTATTTTGTAAAATAATTAGAAAATCAAATAAATGATAGTAAACATTAGGCAAATGCATGTTTTAAAAATAAATCAAAATGGATTATAAAAACATTTATGTATAAATTCATTTTATTCTAAGAACATAAAAAATATTATTAGCTTTTACATTTCTATTAGTTAAGGATGTTTTATTATTTTGTAAAATAATTAGAAATTCACATAAATAATAGTAAACATTAGAAAAATGCATGTTATGAAAGTTACTCAAAAGAGACTATAACAACACATATTTAAGCATTCATTTTACTCTAAGAACATGAAAAATGATGCAAGGTTACACAAAAAATGATGCAAGGTTAAATTAAAAAGCTTGGCTTGTTTACATTTATGCAATATTTTTTATCATTGATATTTGTCTAATAGAATTACATGAATTTTATAGAAGTTTGAGTTTGCATTCTTTAGCCTTACGTTCAACAAGTTGTCTACCATTTTTCATTTTATCATAATGATCATATGTGAATGGTGGTAATACTCTCAGACCCTCAAGAGATTTTACATGAGATATTGCCACAAATGTTAATCTCGTTCTTTCTTTTGGTCATATAACAATTGTTGCTTTTGGAAGAGTTAATCCCTAAGATTTATTTATAGTTAATGCCCATGCCAATCTCAATAGTAATTGAAGCATTCTGACTTTCTGTATTGTTGTTACTGGAATTGTTATTCGGATGATGATCTTCGAAAGGTAATCCAAAATAATTATCAAACTCAACCATCACATAACTGGGTGGTTTTGGTGGAACACTTCTTGGTTTGTAGACAATCTTTCAAATATTTTATAGTTTCGTTTAAAAAACCTGCTTGTATCCTGATATTTGAAGTCAACATGACCCTTGAGTTTTTATTGATCAATAATTCTAGGTCAAGTTCATCACTCGAAAAATCTTCTGCTATATTAACACTTCCTACTTTCATGGCAGCACTACATGCAAAAGGTTGCTTCAATGAATGTAACATTTTCTTATTTTGTTGCTCAATGTTTTCTCCATTTTGTCTAAAGTAACTATAGTTTTGAATTCTCCCAATAGTAACTTTTCTCATCTATTGCTGTCATATGCTGATCTACCATTGACGAAAGACAACTGACCTAAATCTCCTACCAAAGTCATAGATATACTCGGAAGATAATCAACAAGAACTATTTTACAAAAAATATAGTAATTGTATCGAAATTTATTATATATGAACATGTAGTAGAATATAATGTTTTTGTCGTCATTTTTCAAAATTAAAATCTATACCTCCAAAGCTTATGTGTGCACTTTGTGGGAATACTTGTTAGAGTTGAGAATCAATATTTCTAGCATTTTTTGACCAATGAAAATCATTTCATTAATCAAAATATATTTGATGTGTCGTCTCTTTTTGAAAGCTTGAAAGTCTTGTTTCTTTTAGCTGAGAAAAATCTCATATTGAAATTCTCAATTTTGAGTGAACTTTGGAGGCTCCTATATTGAATGCTGCTACTCTTGTTGGTGTAAGTAATAGAAGGGGAGATGGGGATGACATTGTAATATTTTCAAGAGGTTGACTAATGACACCAATTAGATATGACTTTCCCGGTCCTGTTGTTTCTTGAATTATCATGAACCACGACACTCCAATTTCATTTCTCTGATAGAGTGTCATAATTATGTCAACTATTTTTTTCTGTTTATTATTGAGGGTTGTGATGTTGATACATATGGGTATATCATCGTATATAAGACATCCATGATCCTTCATGTTATTTATGAAATTGATTGCTCTAGTTGTGTACTCTTCACCTTGATAATCGATAGACCAATCTGTATGTCTATCAATGCCTCTTCTACCCAACATATCTATTTTTAAAAATTATATATTTTGATCATGATGCAACCTATATATAATTTTCCATTCATGCTTTGTGGTATTTCCTTGAATAGCCTCATTGTCTTCAATTTCAAAATCACTTGTATTTTCAATATTTTCTACAATTGTGGTTCATTCCATATGTAAGGATTGTAGTTGAATGACTCTCACTTTGCTATTATAGATTCATCATCATGACCAATATCTATTTCTATTTCACAGAATGGTTTATAGATTAATAACTCTGATAAATAAAAGTCAATCCATTTATTTGACTCATGTTGAGAAACATATACAAACCTAGGAAAAACTCTCATAATTGTTGCTCTTTCCCTTGCCTCCTGTTTGTTGTGTCTTTTACTTTTAGGATTATATATCCATGATCTAGCTGCATCAATTAAGGAGACAACTTCTATACAAAAAGGTCTTGTTTTGTATCCAGCTATAAAAAATTTGTTTGTTCTTCATTAGTTGTAGTCATTGGTTTGAACACTTTATGTGAGAAATTAAGATTAACAAATCTTCTACTACTCTCCACCAATGGAAGTTCTAAGATCGTGTGACATGTTTCTTGTGCTTTCATGTCCCTTTCTACAATTGTCTCAGTTAGAAGCCTTCTATATGCCCGTGCAGCTAAATCATCAGAAATTTAAATGTTGGAAAGACGTATCAACATTTGATGGTATATTTTTGAGCTTTTCTGTACTTTTGTTACATACTTTGCAATATATTTGATTACTGCATGTTTGGAAAGAACAAGTTGCCAATCTATATTTGCTCTCTATAATTCCATTTTGTGACGATTATATGTATTCACTCTACCATCATTTCTTGTCGGTTCAAATTTTCTTTCACCTCTTTCTATGTCTTTATATAATTTAGATCCCCTCAGATTTAATGGCTAGAGAGCATCATACTCATGATTAATATGAATAAGTCATATATTTAGTTTTCTTTCTTTTTTATGAAATAATTTTTTTTTTGTAAAATTTTTTCATGTTGAAATGATTACCTACAAACCATCATTCCTATTTTCTTTTGTAGACATGCACCCTCCTTATAGACCATGTGTCGTTCTACATAGTTTATTTTTTCTTCATTGTCTTGGTCAATATTCATCTCTGCAAGTTTTGTGTTTTTGAGACATGGATGTTGAAATTTATGAATGTTTACAATTCGTAAATAGGAAAAATGAGTGTATCAACTATATCGTGAGCTATAAGTACTTTACAAAATATAACATTTGATATATATGTACAAATATTTATAAACATACCTGTATATTTTACTAATGTGGATCTTCTCTAGGATTCCATGCATGAACAATAGAATGGAAATAACTTTCAACACTTTTTCGTTCCTCCTTTTTGACTAGTTGATATTGTCCATATTGGGTGCTCCATTGATCCATATAGATCCATGCACATGTGGGGACCCCTTGTGTTGGCACTCATATCTAGACTAGTAGTCCTTTACATTCATTCTTTTTTCTAGAGTTTTTTTTCTAAATATTTAATGCCTTAAATGCATGTAATGTGTCACTATATGAAGGTAGTTAATAACATTTTTTTTCCAAATCTAAGCCTCCCATGGAGTAGTTGGCATTGTTTTTTGTATTAGTGCATGCAAATTGGGCCAATACATACCTGTTGCACTCAAAGTGAAAAATATTGTAGGAGAGCCAATCTGATGAAGCATATCTATCAATTTTGCACGACATTTAGTCTAATATGACCTTGCGCTCCTTAATGATGTTCCAACCACATTAATTTGTTAGGTCGATTTGAGTGAGGCATGTTTTCCATATGATGACACAACTCATTGGTGGTTATTAACATGTCTTGGAAGCTCCTCCTCACAAATACTGAAGATGATGTTAGGCCCAATATGGAAAGCTAATGTACTGAGAGGGGAGGGGTGAATCAGTACTCCAAAACTTTTCTTCAATAATAACTTTACTGTTATGCATAAACCAAATAGTGCAGTAACATAAAATAAAGATAAAACAAATAGATAACAATCATACATGATTCACTCCATAACACATATATTTTGGTTACACAGAAACTCTTGGTTAGAGAGAAAAACTGCGGTGGGGATGACACCCACAACTTCACTACTGCAATAATAAAGAGTGCTCGGTTAGAGCTACATGTTTAGCTATTTTTGATAGCTTACCCTGTTAGGAGTAACAAGATCTATTAGATCTACCTTGCTAAAGGATTTTACAACACTTAATCTCCCCTTTTGACATTAGTTGAGATGTTTGACAAAAACTACTTTCAAAGTTATAACTCAAAAATCTATATACTTTGCAAAATGACTATACTTAATAGTATATACAATAGTCAATGAAATAGTATATTCAGATATACTCCCCTTATCATTATACTATACATAACTCTGATTTTGAATGCTCGGTTCTATTCTGTGTGCTTTGCTTACTGTTCTGTATACTGCTCTTGGATACTCTGCTTATTCTGCTCGGTATACTCCCCCTGTATACTATACTCCGAATACTATATCATTCTCAATACTATATCAAAACTGTATCACTCCCCAAATATATGGTATTACTCCCCCTTTTTGACAAACATAAAAAACTTAATTTCCATTCGGGGGCGGTAACTGGTCAAAAATGGATTTGTACTTGTTCCGGGCATCAGTGAGAGAGACAGAGAGGGCATCCTTTACACTGTCCATTAAAGAATTATGTGCTTGAATATCAACCAATAGTGATATTAAGCCATCAAGAGTGCTTCCCTCTTGTGTAGTAGACAAATATGTGGCTTGGTTGATCTGTTCTTGGACTGATGAAAGATGTGGAAGGAATAATGTCTGAAGTGTCATTATGTCCATCCTGATCTTGTGTTCTTCATTTCTTAAGTCCAATTGTTGAGCCATGAGCTGTTGTAACTTTGTATAAAAATTCTGAATTGAATTTGGCTCTGTGGTCAACTTGCTTGAGAGATCGGTGATCTCTTTCTCAATTGTCTCTGTTTTATTCTTAATGTCTTTAATGAATAAAAAAAATGTGCAGAGTTTCTGAAATAAATAATGAATGTGCTTGAGTTGAGGAGTCGACTTAGCAATAAATTTTACAAGTTTGACTTTGCCAATGGCTAGAGCTTTCTGTACCTCTTCTATCATTTTAGCAGTGAGCTCCTTATCTTTTAGCTTGCTCAAATACTTAGATGCATCAACTCCGGATGTTTCTATTTGATTAAGGAGTTCATCCAGTTGAATATGGATGGCTGCATCGGTTGACATTGTAGTTGTAGGTAGCATATCTGATAGCAGTGTCTTCACCTTCTGAAGTACTTTATTCTTCTTTTGTATGGCCATCTATTTTTCTTGTTCGGCCTTTGGTTTGCACAGTTCACCAAAATCAATGAGTGCTTGCCCCTTTAATTTTGATATATCCACATTGGGCAACACTATTGGTCTAGACAAATCAACTTTGAAACTATGCTTTTTCACTTTCTTTTCTTTACCTTTGGCCGGTTGGACCAAGACAATAGCTTGGGAGGTTTGCTGACCCTCGGTAGGTTGCTCGGTAGAGGCAACACTTTGGTCGGTTCTTGTAGCCTCTGTGGTGTCTTTTGGTGTCTCGGTACTGGGTGTCTCAGCTGCAACATTTTTAGTGCTCGAGGGTGTTTGTGAGGTCTGTTCTAGAGTAGTATCTTCTCCTGCTGTAGACTTGTGACCTTCGGTGCCTTGTGCTGTATCCTGAGGAGCTTCGATAGAGACAGGTTGATTGACTGGGGGATAATGCTGAACTTGTTCTAAAACAGATTCACTAGGTACAAGTTTTGCATATGTAGTGCCTTCTATCATTTCCTGCTCCGGTGCTTCTGTATCCATGACATCTTCATCGATTTGAATACTGTCAGCAGGGTCTTGTTCAGTAGCATCAAGACCTTGCTTGGTGACACCAGGATCGTGCTCGGTGACATCAATGATTTCAACTGTAGTTTGTTCACCGACATCCTTGATTTTGAAGATTTCTTGCCATTTTTCTTTTGTCTCATTTTCTACGTCAATATATAGCCCATTCATCAGTTTTAAGGCTCTCTGTTTGACAAGAAACTTTGAATTGTAGGTTGTCAAATGTTCCTTAATTTCAGCTACTGACATATTAGGAAAGAGATAGACTAGACTTCTTTCTTTGATTTGTTTCTCTGAGTCCATTGCATACTTCCACCTATTATCAATATGCAAGTAAAGTTCATTTGGAAGTGACTTTGCTAGTTCCAATGGAGCTAATCAGAACTTTAGAAGTGTGCAGATGACAGCTTCTTCAATTTGTCTCTTCTCATCATTATTTCTAGTTTCATACTTGACATATCTAAATGAACCAAATCTGCCATATTCTTTCAGATTAGCACATAAGTTTTCAACACTATGTATATTTACCTTCTTGCTCTTGACAATCTGGAATTTGTTTGCATCTTCAGATTCTGTATCACTAGACTTTTTTTGCCAAAATGAGTCTCTGAGTAGATTTCTTGTATGTCTTTGTTACTTTGGGAGCAGTAACACTCTTTTGTTTCTTACTCGGTGATGCTGCAGATGCTCTTGTGTTAGGTCTCTTTGTTGGAGGAGTCAGTAGGGCCTTTGAAGTGTCCCGTTTCTTTCTTTTTAACACTTTACCCTGAGGCAATTCGGTGCTCAGTGTTATAGCTGCCTCTTGAGCTTCTGATTCCTCTTTGGTGATGGCAAGAGTGCCTTTGACAGGTGTAGAGGAAGAGTCTTCTCTGAATTTCTCTGTCAATGCCTTAATCATCTTTGTTGCTTTTTTTGTAGCTTTGGGTACTACAATATTCATTTTTACCTTTTCCTTTACTTCTTCATAGGTTCCATATCTTAGCTTGGTAGTATGTCTGGGTAATGTAAGAAATGCATCAATTTTCTGTTTTTGTGATGTCAAAATCAATCTCGTAACCCATTGGTGACAAAGATTGAGTCCTCGGTTCCACATCATTCACATAACAGTAGTCGGTGTCAACTTCAAAACATATATTATTTTTGTATTTCTCTACTAGCTGGGGTGGGATTTGGTACCTGTTATGCATTTTTTCTTGAAATTTACTGAAGTAATCATCCATGATATCATTGAAATTATCTCCTAACTTCTTGATGAAGTCATTAGTTTGATGGGTGATTGGTCGGTGTAGCTCCCAAACTACTTTACCGACTGATGGAAATAATTTTTCAAAGTAGAAAAACATGCATACCAATAGTGATCTAGACTTTAGAGTATTAGCCAAGTTGTTCTTCTTCGGCTTCCTGATTGTGTTAAGATTCTCAAATAGATTCTTCAATAACACCTCACATAAGTCAACTTTCATTCCCTTTTTCACAATTTTATAAGCTAAGTCGACTGCTGCACAGGGTACACTGCTTTCCCTTGCCGATTGGACGAAACAGTAACCAATTACTCTAATAGCAAACTTAAGTTCTGCACCAGTGACATTGTTTAGTTTCAGTCCTCTGTAATCAGATTCTACTCCGGTTAAATTGATCAATTCCTTCTGTGATATCATCTTCTGGGATCGGGCATGATCATATATAGGGTAACCAGTAATCAGGTGAATGATTTCCTTGGTTATCTTGAATGGTTGCTCTTCTAGCCACATGAAATCATCATGAACTCTGCTCAGAACAAACTTGACCCACTGGGGTTTGAACACACGAGGATAGGTTAGGGCTTCAATTAATCCTTTGATTTTGATGTGTTCATACTTGCTGTTTAATTTACCATCGGTACATAGTTCGTCATAGGTGTCTCTGATTTCAACATGACCGAGTTCTTCAACATGACATTTGGTGAAGAATCTCACGTCTTCGATTAACAACACTCTATCCGGGATGAGTGAAAAGGTGGTTTTGTCATCCGGTTCGGAGGCGACTTTAGGAGTCAAAGAGTATTTCAGTGAGGGCTTCTCTACATTCTTGACAACTATGGGATCTTGGATCTTGGGCGCCATTTAAGATTTCAGGTAAAAACTAGTAAAGAGTCTTTAGGGTTTCAGGATTTCAAACGACAGACGCTTTATACTTAGCAAATAATGGCAACAAGATAAGATCGGTAAACCAGCTTAACAATACGTTGAGATTTGATGTAAATACCTTGGATTTTCTTTGAATGAGGTTTTGATCACCTTAGAATCGCTTGCTCTGCTCTCTCAAAAACTTGATAAGTGTAAATGACCGCGAAAATGCTTTTAAGTACACAAAATACCTTATCGGGCTCCATGCGGGTTAGGTCAAAAACATTAAATGCACTCGGTTCTTCTTTAACCGATTTACTTTCCTTTTTTTTGTTTTAATCAAGTAACCAAGCTTCCTTCATTTACCGACTTGACAGGCTTCCTGTATTCACCGACTTGGCAAGTTTCTTGTAAAGTGCTTCAAAAGACTTTGATAGAATTTCAAACTTACTAATACATCTTAACTATGCATATTTTGAATTTAGTACATAATAAAATAGGAACCGTTATGATTTTAACCTTTAGAGAATGCAGTCCCTTCATACCTTTACCGATTAATTTGGAATAGGTGCACCTAACTCGGTAGGTAAGGTGCTTTCTTTATTTGACACAATTTCCTTCTTTTTCCAAATCATCTGTAATTTTTCTTTTATTTCTTCAGTGTCTTTTCTAGGTTGATCTCTGCAATCTCCAGCCAAGTGTCCAACTTTGTGACAATGAAAACATGCCATACCAGTATTTCTCCATGATCTTCGGTTATTCATTCCATACCTTATAAAACAGTTAGCACTAAGATGTCCATATCTTCCACAACATTCACACCATATCCTTGTATTGTAATCCCATGGTACTGCTGCATATTGTCGGTAAGGATTTGTGTAAGTTCGGTAACCTCTAGTGTTTGCTCGGTGTGCAGACCACATGTAGTTCTTTTGCTTAAACCAACACTTCTCAATACTATGTCCATATCTATTGCAGTTTCTACAAAACCCTTTGAATTTTGCCTTCTGATAATTGTTAACAGACTTTGTCCTACATTGATTAGATGTGTGACCATATTTATTGCAATTGTAACAATAACCATTGGACTTATTGACATTCGGTTGCTTACCTTTTCTGATTTGACATATGTTGGCAGTGTGACCTTGATTTCCACAGTAGTTGCAAATAGGCTTCTTTCTTTTGATGTTATTCCTGTTTCCAGCTTGCTTTGATGATTCTCCTGTCTCGGTAGTATGAATTCATTTCTCGGTAAAGTCTTTTCCTTTGTAACCGAGTCCTGCATCTCTGTTGGGTCTTCTTGTATTCAATTGCTCATCCAACATCTTTGATGCTTCATAACTCTTCTTCAGTGTTTCTTTGGATTTCTTCTCTGTTTCAAGTTCATCGGTCAACCTTGATTCTTCAAGTCTCAATGCTTGGTTCTCATCATTCTTCATAATTGCTTCATGATGTGCATAACCTAGTTGATCTGATAGGTTTTGTTGAATTCCAGTCAACCTTGTGATTTCATCATTTTTATTAGATACTAAGACTTCAAGTTGTTGTTTCTCTCTTTCTAGATCTCTTATTTTACCTTCAGCTGTTCTTAATGCATCTAGATTTTCAGTCATCTGTGTGCTGAAATGTTCATGTTCTCTTTTCATTGCTTTTAGTTGATCAACCAATGCTTTGTTCTTTTCTTTCAATACTCTAATCATTTATTCAGTTTCTTCAGATATACTATTCTCAGATGATGTCTCAATTTGTTCCACTAACTCTTGAGAGTCTTGCAAATTATCAGATAATCTTCTTACTTTCAAAGATTTTTGCATTTGCCTTTGCATGTCTGCAATCACTTGATTAGCATGATCCAGCTCTTCTTGTAGATACACAATCCTCCGAGATTGTTTATAGCCTTCCATTTATAAGATCTTTCTCTTTAGGCAGTTAAACCCTTTTCCAAGATTCAAGCTCTGATACCAATTGTTAGGCCCAATACGGAAAGTTAATGTACTGAGAGGGGAGGGGTGAATTAGTACTCCAAAACTTTTCTTCAATAATAACTTTACTGTTATGCATAAACCAAACAGTGCAGTAACATAAAATAAAGCTAAAACAAATAGATAACAATCATACATGATTCACTCCATAACACATATATTTTGGTTACGCAAAAACTCTTGGTTAGAGAGAAAAACTGCGGTGGGGATGGCACCCACAACTTCACTACTGCAATAATAAAGAGTGCTCGGTTAGAGCTACATGTTTAGCTATTTCTTATAGCTTACCCTATTAGGAGTAACAAGATCTGTTAGATCTACCTTGCTAAAGGATTTTACAACACTTAATGTAAATGCTGCAGCTGGTTAGAGGCTTTACAATTTATAGACTTGATTAGAGTCTTTTACCCTGTTAAAGGTTTCTCTTTCAACTTCACAATATTACAATAAAATCATTACAAATATCTGCAACTTTACATCTGAAATGTTATAGCAGATTCTATGTGCTCATAATAAGATTACCTTGCTTATAGCATACCTCGGTAACCCATATAGTAACTCGGTAAACCCTTCTGTTTACTCTGTTCTTCGACTGTTCTCTGAAAACCTTCTCGGTGATCTCTATGTCTCTGTAACAGTATTCTTACATTCATACATACACCCTTAACTCATGCTATATAAATAGATCTCTTAAGACGGTGATCCGATTCATTGCTTCGATCTTACAAACATGATTTATAACCATGTAAAATATTTCATTGGTTAGATGACCTCGAAATCATACACAATCTTGTAGTGCAATTTCCAAGTGATTACGGTTAGATGTGCCTTGATCTTGTAACACCTTTTCATATGCATGTCCAGGTTCAATGAATTTGGTAACACGTTTCACTCGGTGTATCATCTTTGCTGCTCGGTAGATATGAAAAGATACTCAGTAGACAGCTCGGTGTATACTATGTTTTGTGACTGCTTTCTTCTATAACTGACTAGACTATACATACCGATTGAATATTTCGGTAATAGTAGCTGACTAGAGTATATAGTATAACTTTGACATAAAACTAATGGCAATATGATAAGTAGTAATAGATGAATGTTATGCATGGTGTCTCAAAATCATATTCATTATAAAATATTTGAATTTTGGATGTTGACCAAAAAGATGATCTTTATACCACAATAGATGCTTCACAAATTCATGGAGATGGACACTCCTCATGCTCGGTTCTAACTAGTCACATCTTCCATTAGGGAACAATATGGGAAATGCCATATCAAGTAGTCTCGATATAATGTACTCGACTAGTCAATCAATGTACAGTTGGATTTGCATTAGGGTTATTAATCCATGTATGGATTAATTCCATTTCTTTATGGAAATTAGGTGGTCTTGAAACCATTGATGTTGTGTGCTCTATTATATTACCTTCATTTTTCTTCATGATTGGACTCACAAATATGATTTCATTTGTGTCCGAATCAAATTCCATATGCATAGTCTTCAATTTGTCAAAAATATTCTCATCAGAATTTGTTGGTAGATGATTGAGAGCATTTTCATCAATTTTAAGATCAGAGTAAAGTTTGTCATTCTCTACTTTGTATTTGAGTTCTTTGTACACATGATCCTTGTTCACTGTAAAGTTATGGTTTGTTAAATGTTGATCCCTCATTTGAACAATAATGACTAGCAAATTTTCTATTAAATGTGGCATTTTTTTCAAAACATGTTCTACATTTTGTGGGAAATTTATCATATGCCCTTTGTATTTATATTGACTGCCTATTGCATGCGTAACTTGTAGTATGGGGCTGACATGTGCAATCAACAATTTATCTGCTTGGGTCAAATTTCCAAGATCCTTTCATTGTGGTCTAGGGTCCATATTATTTGAAGGTGTTAATCTATTGTTTCATCTTTCTTGTTGAAAGCATACTGACTTTCTAAGGTGCGTGATACTTTCATTCCTAAATAACATTCTTGAAAAATGTAGTACATGTTTGACACTCTAAAGCTATCTAATTGATGTCGAAATTGCATTTGGAATATTTTGAAATCATTGTGAAGAATGTCACTTACATTTTTCATATTTTCTACATTGCCTTGTGTAGATAAATTGATCTCAATTTGCTTTGCACGATAAGGCATTTTAGGCACACGTTCTATTGTTCTTGAATTTTCATTTTGAAGATTCAATTCCATATTTGTTCTTATTGGTTGATTATACCTCCCACTTGTTTCAAAATCAACCTCATATCTTCCTTCTCTTTCCGAATGAGAGACTTCTTTAGATGTTCTTTGACGATAATTTCTGTTCATATTTCCTTGTTCTCTAATTTCAAATTCCAATTCTTGTACTGTCAATTTTGACCTTCATCTAGCATATCTTTCTCTTTGAGCTTCATTATTCCTTCTTCTTTCCTCTTCCCTTTGAGTATCTGTCATTTGTTCCTGATATGCTCTTCGATATTCCCTTTGATATTCTCTTTGATATTGTCTTCTTTCCAAATCCTTATCAAAATTTATCCTTGATGGAATCATAGCTACAAAATAATTTATTTTTTAATTCATTTACTCTTATAGAAAATTAAATAATTTAATTCTCACAAAGTATGTCTTGTTTTTATGTTTAGCTCTTCCATTTTTTAAAACTAAAAACATCACGTTTCTCTAAATCCTAAATAAACGAATATAATTATAGATCAATTCACACATTTAAATTGTATTAGAAATGGTTGAAGATTTATTTAATAAATCAATGTTGTAGCACACATTTGTGTTGGAAATATGGAGGAATTGATTATGTGTTGCACTGATGTTTTATCATTGATGTCAACACTAGCTATTTTGGTTTATCGGTTTGCAGTTGGTTTCGGTAGAGGTGTTGGATTATGATCTGGTATGCTTCGGTTCTTGGAATCAATTTGGATTGGTCATTTATGTGTTTCTGATGCGTATTGTGATCAGTTGGTTCGGGATTTGATGATTCAGATGTTATCATTTGCTCTCATAAGCCTTTTGGTCACCGGTAAGGGTTTTACCGGCAAAGCTTTGTTGAAGATCTTTTGATGCATGTGATAAGTGGTGTTGGTACGACTTCTAGATGGCTTTCAGGATGCTATTGGTCATCTTGTTCATGTTCCTATTGATCGGTGTTGTTGGATTTGGTTTATGGTGACCTGTTTAGGGTCCGGGCTTACCCTGTTCGGTTATGGACCAATTTATTTAACATGTTGAACAAATGATCCCGATATGTTACCAACAAGATTTAATGATTGGTTTACATTTCTTTCGGCCTAAGCCGACGTGGTTGATCTTTGAATTGTAGGTTTATGTTATGAATTTATTATATCATCTTTTAGGTGGTCGACCTAATTATTTAGGTCTTGGGTTGATATATATATGATGTAAGATCTCATTGTAGATCATGGGATATAAGATGATTATGCGATTATCTGAGTGCGAATAATGTTGTAATCATATGCAAAGGTTTTGGTCGATCACAAGTGATTGAATTGGGTTTGTAAGAGAGGTTTAAGACCTCTGGTACTGAGATTAACCAGAACTATACTTAGACATAGGAGATACTATCTTTGCAATTCACTCATCTTTCCAGATTGTTGTCTGGATTTATTTTGTAGTCAGTGAGACTCCTTTTGTGTTGAGCAGTGCGTTCTAGGTTGTTAGTCTTCCTGCATGTGCAGGCCTCTCATTTTGTAATCACATACTGCAGAAGTATTATATGACTGTGGATAGGCTTCTCACTGTGGTTTTTCCCTTTACCGGGTTTTCCACGTACAAATCTTGGTGTCATGGATGGATGGTAATTATTCTATGATATATCTTTATGCTTAATTGTTATATCTGCTATTCCAGTATTTAAGTTTATGCATTCCGGTACTGAGCTTATGTATTCTGGTAATGAGGTTTTGAATGTTTAAAGTTCTATAATATGTTGACAACTGATTCACCCCCCCTCTCAGTTGTCCTCTGGTTATATGAGCTGTCTAACAATTGGTATCAGAGCCTAGTTCTCTCTGCAGAAGCTTAACTGCTTGAGGAAGATCTTATGGAATCTAATAGTTCAAGCTCATCAAGTACATCTGCAGTTGTTTTTCAGAGAGAAATTCCTAGGCTTGATGGAACAAATTGCAGGGTATGGAAGATTCAGATGGAGACTCATCTGAGATGTCTTGGAAAGGAGATTTGGGTGATTATTGAGAAAGGGGTAACTCTTTTTAATCTGGCATCTCGCAATCCTCCTCCGACAAACTTGGATAAGGAGCTTGAGAATGATTGTAGAGATAGAGAAGTCATTTTGTGTGCACTTTCTGATCAACAAATAATGAGACTAATTAACAAAGCAACTGCAAAGACTATACGGGATAAGTTGGAAACTCTGAATGAAGGTGACCCTACTATTAAAATTGCTAAAATTTATGGTTACCAGGTGAGATATGAAAACCTGAAGATGGAAGAAGATTAAAGGATTACTACTTTTATGGAGAGAGTTAATGAAATTATCAAGGGAATTCAATGTTGCGGTGGATCTCTGAGCGAAGATGAAATAGTTTCTAAAGTATTGAGAGCTTTACCACCGACTTATAAGACGAAAGGATTACTACTTTTATGGAGAGAGTTAATGAAATTGTCATGGGAATTCAATGTTGCGGTGGATCTCTGAGCGAAGATGAAATAGTTTCTAAAGTACTGAGAGCTTTACCACTGGCTTATAAGATGAAAGATACTACAATTAAATTGAGAACTATGACGAATACTTCTGTTAATAGGGATACCTTGGTTGGAAAGTTATCTGCTTTTAAGCTTGAGGAATTTGGACCTTCTGGAGTTGTAAAATCTGAACCTACTTTTCATGCATCTACATCATCTACCGACAAGAGTGATTGAAAAATTCTACATGCAAAGGAATTAGAGGAAATGAAGAAAGAAGATGAAGAAATTGAGCAAATTGAAGCCTTATTTACTAGAAGAGTACCTAAAGGACTGACAGTAAGTAAGTATGAAGGAAAATCACCTTTTAAATGTTTTGCATGTAATAAGATAGGTCATTTTGCATCCAGGTGTCCTGAAAGAAATTCAAGATTTGAAGAAAGAGCTAGAAGATATTTTAAGCCTAACTATGATTATTAGAACAAGCATAAGTATAGGAGGGACAAAGACAAATCATGCTACTATATTGATGAGGAAGGTGTGACTGATTCTGATGATGAGCTGACATAAGATTCTGTTAGTAGATCCGACAATTGAAAGGAATCGATATTTTTAGCTATCAAGGAAGATGATCCGGTACTTGAAGAGAAGGCCCTTGCTGCTAAAGTTGAAGACAAGGATGAATGGGTGATTGACAATGGATGCTCACATCATATGACTGGAGATAAAAGGAAGTTTCTATCTTGCAAGAATTTGATGGTGGTCTGGTTAGATTTGGAGATGACAAAGCATGCATGATCAAGGGAAGAGGAACTATATCATTGGATGGTAAGCATTATACTAATAATGTTTATTATGTTGAAGGTTTAAGGCATAATCTTTTGAGTGTAGGACAATTGGTGGATAAGGGTAAGCATTATACTGATAATGTTTATTATGTTGAATTTAGATTGCATTATAAAGATCAGTTCCACTAAGGCAGTTAGAGATATACCTAAAATTGTGAAGCCTTATAATCCAATATGTAAGGAATGCCAAATGGGAAAACAGATCTTAAGAGTATACAAGATAAATCTAATGATGTTCTAGATCTTATTCATACTGATTTGTGTGGTCCTACTAGAATCAAAAGTTTTGAGGGTGATAGATATTTTATGCTAATCATTGATGACTATTCTAGAATGACATGGGTTAGTATTCTAAGGGAGAAATATGAAGCATTTGAAAAGTTTAAAATCTTTAAAGATAAAGTTGAGACTGAGATAGGATTAAAGATTAAATAATTAAGGTCGAATCAGGGTGGAGAATTCACATTCGGTGAATTTAACACTTATTGTGAGAAGAATGGGATAAGGAGACAACTATCTGCATCTTGAACACCTCAGCAAAATGGGGTTGTGGAAAGGAAGAACAAAACTATCTTGGATGCAGCCACAACCATGATGATGGAAGCTAAGCTGCCTCATATCTATTGGAGAGAAGTTGTGAGCACGACGATATACACATTCAACATAGTTCATATCAAAGGAGACACTGGTAAGACACCTTATGAGTTATGGTTTTGTCATACACCGACATTTAAGTATTTCAGAATCTTTGGTAGTTAATGATATATCAAAATAGATGATTCTATTGGAAAATTTGATCCTAGATTGGATGAAGAAATATTTCTTGGTTTCTCTAATGAAAGCAAAGCATATATATGTTATAACAAGAGATTGTAGAGAATTGTGGAGAGAACTAATGTCAAGGTGGACGAGAAAAATAAAAGTCAAATCAGAGCTTATGAGAAAGAACCGATAATGGAAATGATCATAACTGAACCAGTAACACCTACACTCGAACAAAATGTTGAACCAGTTACTCCAGCAAGATCAGAAAATTCAACAGTAATTGAAGATGAGGGCAGAGGAAAAGAAAATCAGAAGACTCCTAAGTATGTAAGGATGAATCATTCAGAAGATCAGATCATTAGAGACAAGAACAAAGGAGTGATGACAAGAAGGTTGGCACCTGATGAGGTATGTTTAATTTCTCAAGTTGAATCGACATCGGTAATTGAAGCATGAAAAGATGAATGTTGGATGAAAGCTATGGAAGAGGAATTAGATCAGATAGAAAAGAATAATACATGGAGTTTAGTTCCCTGACCTAAAAATAAGAATGTTATTGGAACTAAATGAGTTTTTAGGAATAAATTGAATGAAGATGGACAAGTTGTGACAAATAAGGCTAGATTGGTTTGTAAAGGATATTCTCAAAAGGAAGGAATTGACTATGATGAAATCTTTGCACCAGTAGCTAGGATTGAAGCTGTGAGATTATTTCTTGCCCATGTTGCACATAAGAACTGCATTTCTGAATGGAGATTTTGTAGAGGAAGTTTATATTGAGCAACCTGATGGTTTTTCACTTTCAGATGACAAAAACATGGTTTGGAGGTTAAAGAATGCTCTATATGGATTGAAACAAGCCCCTAGAGCTTGGTATGCAAGGTTGGATAAATATCTTTTGAAGTTTGGTTTCATTAAAGGTAATGTTGACAATAATTTATATTATAAAATCACTGATGATGACATATTGATATGTGAAGTCTTTGTTGATGATATCATTTTTGGAGGTGAGGATAAGTTGTGTATGAAATTCTCTAATAATATGAAGAATGAATTTGAGATGTCTATGATTGGGGAGATGAAATTTTTCTTAGGTTTGCAGATTACTCAGACTGATAAAGGTATTTTCATCTGTCAAACTAAGTATGCTAGAGAGTTGTTAAATAAATTTGGTTTTGAAAATTCTAAACTGGTTGGTACTCCTATGGTTACAAGTGAGAAATTGACAAAGAAAGATGAATCCGCACCGGTAAATCCTACAAGGTATAAGTCAATGATTGGAGGTTTGCTATATTTAACTCAGACTAGACTGGATATAATGAATGCAGTTTGTATTGTATCAAGATATCGGAGTGATCCTAGAGAAAAACATGAGATTGCGGTGAAAAGGATTTTCAGGTATTTGTAGAGAACAATTGAATATGGCTTGTGGTAACCTAAAATTGATGATTTTACATTATGTGCATATACATATGCAGATTGGGCTAAAGATGTTGATGACCGAAAAAGAACATCTGGTAAAGCCTTCTTTCGTGGAAAGAAACTTGTTTCATGGATCAACAAGAAGCAGTCATGTACTTCTTTATCTACTGCTAAAACTGCGTATGTTGCTGTTGCTACTAACTGTTCACAAGTTCTATGGATGAAGCAAATGTTGAAGGATATGAAGGTGGATTGTAATAAACCGGTAATTATTCACTGGGATAACTCTACTGCTATTGATATATCAGAGAATCTAGTATTTCATTCTAAGACAAAGCACATATCTATCAAGTACAACTTTTTGAAGGAGAAGGTGGAAGCAAATGAAGTTAGACTGGTTTATGTGAATACTAAAGAGCAAATTGTAGATATTTTCACTAAACCTTTGCCTAAAGAATCATTTGAACACTTTAGAGATAGATTGGGGGTTTCTGCCCCTCCGAGAGAAACCTGAGTGATGTTGATTGGCATCAGTCCGGTATACATTATCAAAGATACTATTCATTCCAGATTGATGTGGTGGTGCTACTACTCAGCGAGAGTAGTCAGCTGAATGGCTCAAAGGATTTATGACTTATCTTTGATATTTATGTCAAATCTTTGGCATTGATGTCAAAGGGGGAGAGATATTGTTGTGAAAAACATAAAAGAAAAGAATAAGGAGGAGATACATTCATTGGGGAGGGATCTTCAGAGCTTAAGAAAGATATCATTCCAAGGGGGAGTTTTGTCTATTGGTTCAAAGCTTTGTCATTTTGTGGGGGATTGTTGGTTGTCTTCCATTGAGGAGACTTGCTTGGCATTTCTTTGCACTTGAATTTTTTTCACATCTAGTGTTGTCATCAATGCCAAAGGGGGAGATTGTTGGCAATTTGGAGGAATTGATCATGGGTTGCATTGATGTCAACACTAGCTGTTTTGGTTGTTTATCGGTTTCCGGTAGAGTGGTTGGATCATGATCCGGTATGCTCCAGTTCTTGGAATCAGTTTGGATTGGTCATTCATGTGTTTCTGATGCATATCACGATCAGTTGGTTTATGATTTGATGACTCAGATGCTATCATTTGCTCTGGTAAGCCTTTTGGTCATCGATAGAGCTTTGTTGAAGATCTTTTGATGCACGTGATAAGTGGTGTTGGTACGACTTCTAGATGGCTATCAGGATGCCGTTGGTCATCTTGTTCATGTTCCTATTGATCAGTGTTGTTGGATTTGGTTTATGGCGACCTATTTTGGGTCTGAGCTTACCCTGCTAAGTTATGGACCGGTTTATGTAACGTGTTGAATGATGATCCTGATGCATTATTGACAGAATTTAATGATTGGTTTACATTGCTTTCGGCCTAAGCCAACGTGGTTAATATTTGAATTGCAGGTTTAAGTTAAGAATTTATTATATCATCTTTTAGGTGGTCGACCTAATTGTTTAAGTCCCGGGTTGATATATATGATGTAAGATCTCATTGTAGATCATGGGATACATGATGATTATGCGATTATCTGTGTGCGAATAATGTTGTAATCATATGCAGAGGTTTTGGTCGATCATAGGTGATTGAATTGGGTTTGTAAGAGAGGTTTCAGACCTCCAATACTGAGCTTACCTCCAGTATTGAGCTTAACTAGAACTATACTCAGGCATAGGAGATGATATCTTTGCAATTCACTCATCTTTCCAGATTGTTGTCTGGATTTATTTTGTAGTCAGTGAGGCTCCTTTTGTGTTGAGCAATGCGCTCTAGGTTGTTGGCCTTCCTGTATGTGCAGGTCTCTCGTTTTGTAATCACATACTTACTGTAGAAGTATTATCTGACTGTGGGTAGGATTTCCACTGTGGTTTTTCCCTTTACTGGGTTTTCCACGTACAAATCTTGGTGTCATGGATGGATGGTAATTGTTCTGTGATTTATGTTTATGCTTAATTGTTATATTTCTGCTATTCCTGTATTTAAGTTTATGCATTTCAGTGCTGAGCTTATGTGTTCCGATAATGAGGTTTTGAATGTTTAAAGGTTTGTAATCTATTGACAACTGATTCACCCCCCTCTTAGTTGTCCTCCAGTTATCTAAGCCATCTAACATTTTGTAGGACACAAATTTCTCTAACTTCATTCTACTTCTTAAATGATTTAGTGCGCATGTGTGTGTAATGTTAATAATTATATAAATTTTTAATTTCTAAACTTGTTTATTTATCATAGTTTCCTTCAAGAGTTAGGGTTACAAAGATTTTAATTTGGAGATTTAAAAGGCATTTAACTCGGGCTTCTCATATTTTGTATTAAGTTGTATTTTGGATATCAATAAATACTGTTGTGTAACAGTTGTATAGTTTTAATACAAGTCAGAAATTTTTGCCTTCATGTCTATTGATAAATAATCTAATTTTTTATTTCTGTTGGAACAAACCTTTGCTTGTCGGTATGTTGTTATTTTAATTTGTTTGTTGATCTGTCATTTGATTCTTGGTGCTATTTATATTGTTGTATATTTATTTTAAAAATGTGATGATGCAAATGGACAACTTTATTCGTTTATTTTTTCAGTATTTGGCTTGCATTAATTTAGAGCTTTCAAAGACGCACTTGTTTTAAACCATGACTGGTATTGGAAATTTGGTAGCTTAGCATACTCTTGAAGGAAAAGAGGATACTGTTCAAGGATAAAAGCATACAATAAAATTAACTTTAAAAACAAATATTTTCATAACAAAAATCTTGTCTCCGACTTAAAAAATTATTGCTTCAAATTCATGTTCTGATTGATTGAAAAATAGGTTTTAAGGACCCGAAACCATTACAACCTAGTTAGAAAGAAAGCTGAGAAAATAGAGTCCACATATAGAGCGACTGGTCAAAAGACCAGCGAACAGAAAAAAAGCTAAACAACAAAAAACAACAAAGAACCCAAGGAGACACTACATAGTAATTTTCTTTAGCAGATCCTCTGCCTTTGTCACCAGCTCATCATAGGTTCTGGGACCTTGGGCTTCCCCTGTTCCTTATGCATCCAGGTCAATTTCCTGGATTTTCTTTTCATCATCAAGCTTGCTGATGAGGGTATGGGTGTTGTTGGCTGAGATTTTCAGAATGCTGAGGCTCTGCTCCGCAATGTTCTTGAGGCACTCCTCTATCTTGTCCACTTTGACGACTGTGTCCGAGAGCGTTTTTTCACTAGTTTCCTTCAGGGTTTTTCTGTCCTGTATCTCCTTTTCAATTTTCTCAAACTGGGGATTAAAGGCATCTCTGATGTCTTCCGCATTAGCAATTGTGTTCTATAGATCCTCGATATAATCGGCCATAGTGTTCCCCTCTCCAATGTTAATGGTCTCCAGGATCAGGACTCTGTTGCAGAGTTTTTTGTACTCATCTGCAGCAGTTTTCTTATTCCCATCAATAAGCCATTCTATGGTTTTCATAAAACCATTCAAGGCCTCGGGAGGAGGGCCAGAAGAGGGAGTCACTTTTCCAGGGGTTATCTATTCATCTTTAGAGATATGGAGATTGGTTTTGAAGCTACAAATTTAGGGAGATTGGTTTTGGTTCATTTCATTCTCATAAATTTTCTTCTTTAACATGGTTGTTTAATATTTTTCCTACAAGTTCTATTTTCATACGGCGCTTGCTATGGTTTTATATTAAATCTAGTAGTAGACGTGACACAAGAGGAAAGATATCAAATTATAAAGTATTATATTATTGTATATAGTTATATGAATATATAATAATAATGAATTATAATTATGATCCTTAAACGTAATCCTATTTATAATTCTAATTAAAACCCTAATCTAACTTTAAATGTCACCGTAATTGAACTTTAATGCTAACCCTATTATAACTCTAATTTAACATTAATCTTAATCATATTTTAACCCCAACCCTAACCATATCAATAATTCAAATTTTGATTGTAACCTTAACCTTATTCCAACAATAAATCTAAATCTAATTGAACCTTATTGCTAACCTTGTTGAACCCTAACCCTAATTATATTATTGTATATAGTTATTTGAATATATATTAATAATATATTATAATTATGATCCTTAAATGTAATCCTATCTATAGTTCTAATTAAAACCTTAATCTAACTTTAAATGTCACCCTAATTGAACTGTAATGCTAACCCTATTATAACTCTAAGCTAACATGTAATGCCCCGCCAGGAAACCCCGAAGGGATTAAGCTAAACACAAGAATATAGAGCAATTTTTTTTTTTTAAAGTTACACCACATTAAGATACAACAAGATATCAAAGATTCAGATTACATAGCGGAAGACATCGACTAACACCTAAAGAGTTTCCCAACGAGATTACTTAAATTTCACAATTCACTTAACTCACACAATTAATCCAATAAGCTGATTATCTTAATAACGAGATAATTCTTAATCAAGATATCTTCTTTCAAAAGATGGAAATATAAATCACAAGCAATGACTCATCCATTAAGATCTATTCATAACCTTCATTCAAGCTTTTCATTTAAAATACAAGCCATACATCTAATATTCTAATACACTAGAATTTCATCATAAACATAAGAGGTCTTTTCAAGCATACTTAATTTCCTTGCAACAACTGAATATATTCCATTACTCTAAGTTACATTCTTTCATATTCCAATTCATTGCATTAAAGAGACGATTGCATACATGCATCTACGATAAATCTCATCTAAACCACTTATGCACTTGATCAACATGACATACAAGAAAGACTGCATATAAGCATTTAAAGTTAATTCCATTTATCCACTTAACCATTCTAACATAAGCTAATCATACATGATAAAGCTGAATAAAGGAAACATAAGAGAAAGCATCACATAACACCATAATGATCTCGGAGTTCACCCTTAAAGGGCTACATCTCCGGGTCTGCTCAACTGCAAGACCCCTCTGATAAATAATAAAGTTAAGAATACAAGAGGTTACACCATTACAATTCCAGCCATCAAGGCGACACATAAACAAT
Source organism: Cryptomeria japonica (assembly GCF_030272615.1). Classification (NCBI taxonomy): domain Eukaryota; kingdom Viridiplantae; phylum Streptophyta; class Pinopsida; order Cupressales; family Cupressaceae; genus Cryptomeria; species Cryptomeria japonica. The sequence continues at coordinate 696,182,138 of NC_081414.1, forward strand.
ATACAAATGACCGCATCGGTCAATTAAAACATAAACGATCCTTGAAAAGGAAAGGATCCAGCTGAACATAATCAAAGCTAATACAAAGATCGAGAAGAGTATCCATAAAACTGAGCCATCACCTCCCAAGGTCTATCATGAAACCGATACTCAACAAGGGCAGAGACAAAAGGACGACCCACAAAGGTACTCCTAACAGGACAAAACGACAACACGCTAGCGAACGTAGGGACAAGCGTCATCACACAACCTGGTATGGTTACCATGGCAAGTCTTCATAGGTCCCGGCCCCATACACTGGGTCACCCTGACAACCTAATCTGAGCTTCCGGCCCATCCAAGCCTCATGTGGACCCACACATCCTCTCGTGAAGACAATGATGATGGTTTGCCATTTCAGGCCTTCTCACAGCATGTCGAGTCTATGATAGCACTCGTCCCATGTGAGGCACATTTATCTTACTTAGAGACTACATTCTAATCTACTTAAAGGTTATCACTTATTAGACTCACTTTCGATGGGTTACCCAGCAGCCACTTTGGGCGCGGCCCCCAATCGAAAGCCACTTTCCCATACGACACTAGACTAAACTCAGACGAACTCAAAACCAAGGACTAGACATGGTCAGACGAACGGAGTTCAAGAAGAGAGAAACAACCATCAGGTCAAACACGACTCATAGATGCACACTTACTAACGGTACTCTAACTAGAGACCTGACCAACAATGGTCAACCACAAATCATCATTCGACTCACACATAGAGGATATGACCAACTATGACAACATCACAATACAATAGTCGACTCGGAATCGAGGACTGAAACAGGTACCCCAAGTCATGCCATACGACAGGGTCCTATCAAAACAAGCACGACTTGCCATTTTATAATTAAAAGCGAATACAGAAATTAAACTCGCATAGGCAATATCCAGAAGATACAATCTTTTCTAAATTGATCTAAACATTAAAAGTCGATCAAGTTTTCTACAAGATCTAAATCAGATTACAGTTATCTACCTCATCTAGGAATAGGTTGTTCTTGGTTTTCTAACTCTCTAAGGTCCAAAGCATTGAACAGACATATAAAGCCATAATGAGTTTTTAAACCAATTCATATTAATAAAATTCAAACAACCATTAATCAAATAAATAAGATATTTAATCTCCAATTAAAACGTCATAGACATACTGGTTCAAAACCGTCCTCTACAGTTTCATATTTTTCAAACCCAGATGCATAATACGGCTCACGGAAATATAATTATAAAAAGAGAATCTAATGAAGATAATCATTTCCAAAAGCACATCGTTTAAATTCAAATTCCCAACGATAAATATTTCACTTACACCTCAATTAGCCAACTTCCCTAATCAGCTAGAAGGCAAGATATAAATTTATTAATCCAAGATCAATCAGAATATAATCAATAATATTCAATTGCGAAATTAACAGTTTTAGAACTTAATTAGAAGGGGTGCATAAGTCATGAAATGACATTGAATAATGATTAACCTATAAACTCCATTATAAAATTAATCAATACCAAATTAACATTTATCATGATATTGCCACCCTAATCATAATTAAGAAACTAATTTCCACTTAACAATAAAATAATATTTAAAATATTATAAGCATTTTTTTTGAATAATAAAAAAAATACATTAAAAAAAAAAAATCTTTAAAAACTAATTTAAAAAAAAACATTTTTAAAAAGGGGCGAGGGCGGGGCCCACCTCCCAACGGGGACGGCTGGGCGCCCAACCCTAGCCGCAGGCTGAAGTCCGTGCGAGCGGCGCCACTGTGGTGCCCGTAGGTCCGCGGCGCCCTGCGGCCACCGCGGCCCCTGCGGCCACCACAGTGAGCCGCGACCGCTGTTGCAAGAAAGGGGGATGAGCGGGGGAGGGGAGGAGGAGCGGGTGGAGCTCCGCTCCCCGCCCTCCAAACCCCAACCCACAGTCAAAACAACCAAACGCACAGGCTCGTTTTATAATATATATATATATATATATATATATATATATATATATATATATATATATTTTAAATCACAGTTCGAAATAAAAAATAACGTCACACCTAAATTTCATAATGAATTTCGATTTAATAAGAACTGTGTTTTGGGTATCATCCCCTTTTTGGTGATGGGTATTCATTATTTCAAACACAAATGGATTTCCATACCCAAAACAGATTGAAAAACATCAAAACCCAAATAAATTTATTTATTTATTTATTTATTTATTTTAAGAAAACTCAGACATGGCAAAAAGAACCATTTTAACACAATGGTCTAACTATGAAATTTTCTTGAAGAACACAAGCTACAAGCATGGATTTTAACCCACAATTCCAAATTTAAAACTGATAACAATATTTAAAAGATTGGATTTTGCCAACAATCAATTTCACCCAACAGACCATTTCAAAACAACAAGGAAGAACAGTTAAGGTAAATCCTACCTTCATACGCATTCTTGGAAGAGCTGAAGGAGAGCCCAATCCTGCCAGATCCAGAAGAACTTTCTTCCTCCCCAGAACCCCCAATTTTATCCAAAATTATTTTCCAACCCAAAAATTTTCCAAAAATATCCATCCTCCAAAATTTTCCCCAAATTTTAGGTTATAAGGAAGAGTTGACCAAAATTCCATTTTTGGAATTAAAATTTTTATTTAAAAATAATCTTCCAAACTAATTCTTTTCTAACGATAACAGCAAATAGACTTGCTTTTCAATTCAAAATCGATTTCTCCCTTTAATTCAATTTAGCCTTTCTAATATCAAAAGCCAACAGACTACAATTAAATCTTTAGCCATTTAAATACAAATCTTTCTTTTCAACAGCATATACAAAAACCATTTAATATTCAAAATCAGTCATTTAATCGAACTTACTCTCAATTTAAAATAAGCAATTCATATCAATGAAAATCGCATAACGAAATCCCGATTACTTTAGTCCATTGATCTCTAATGCACAAATACATATTTAATCAAGATAATTACTAAGGACTAATCAATCAATTTAACCAAATACACCAAGCATGCAAATCGAGAAAGTCAACCAAACAGACGACTCGCAAACCCAAACAAGAAGGGAACATCGACGACGACTGACGATGCTCACTTGGGCACGACGAAGGTCAACTAGGGTCCTATGACCACCTAATCCAACTCTAAGGATTAAAGAGTACACTCAAACCTGCAAAGCCAGGTGAAGACGAACCTCGCACTCATGCGGCGTTGTACCTGAAATCTCCTGCAACCAAGAGTCATACATGCATACATATATAAAATTTAATGAAAGCATTAGCCTGATATTAACACCACGAAATAGGTACACTAACAACTTGCATACAACTAGTGTGGAAACCACATCAACAACTATGCGTTAAATCAAACAGCTGACTATAACATTATATAAGATAATCTAACCAAGATTAAACCAAGATTAGAGATTGATTAGGGCAGGGGTACTACATAACATTAATCTTAATCACATTTTAACCCTAACACTAACCATATCATTTTTGAAATGGAGTTGGGCGGGAGTCTGCTGAGCGGGAAAGATGTTGGGGTTCAAACAAGAATTTTTGCGCATGGGCCGCATGCTTCAGACAAATCTACGAGAGATAATGATGATGGGGATTGCAACAAGGATGGGGACCCTCATCTTATTGACCCTCCTTTTGATCCCGGGGATGAATTCATGGGTCCTTGTTCCTTGTAGAAAAGGTTCTTCGAGAGGGGAAACTAAGCTAGAGCAAAATGTGGTTTTGCAAGGTCCCCCGAAATCTTGGGCTGGCTTATTTGGTACGAAACCCATAGGTAAGTCTTCCTTTCCTAAGGTGAAAGATATTTCAAATAAGATAGAGGGAAAGTTTTCCATCTCTATTCCAGATGCTGTGATTGATCATAATATATCCTTAATGGATTTCACTTTGGTGGGTAAATTTGTTGGTCCAAGGCCTAATATTGAGAATGTTAGGGTCTTTGCTAAAAATAAATGACATTTGAAAGGTCAAGTTGATATTTCAACTTTGCCCAAAGGATTTTTTTCTTTTAACTTCTCCTGTTTAGAAGATTTAGAGGGGGTGCTAAAAGGAGGTCCATGGATATTTGGTAAAACCTCCTTGACTTTAAGAAAATGGTCCCTGAAGTTGGAGTTAAAAGATTCATCCTTTTTTGATTCGGCTTCAGTTTGGGTTAGATTGCCTAGTTTGCCTTTGGAGTTTTGGTTTGAAGAATTGTTTAAAGGGATAGCTAGTTCTTTTGGGGAACTTCTTGCTATGGATCCTATGACAGCTACAAGGAAAATGTTAGTCTATGCTAGAATACACATAACTTAGTTCTCCCTTCGTCCATTGATATCCTCTCAAAACTTGGGAGATGGGAGTAGCCTATTGAATATGAATCTCTTCCTCTTGTGTGCTTTCTTTGGAAAAAGCTGGACACTGAGCCAGAGGATGTCCGAGTAATCCAAAGAATGCTCCTAAGAACAAAGCGGCTCAGAAGCAAATCTGGAAAGAGAAAATAGGTAAAGATGACAGATGATCTAATGGTCCGAGGTTACAGGCTCCCGAGGTCCCCGTTGCTAGGAATAAGGTGAATAAGGACAAAGAACCTAGTGAGAATGCTCAGATGGATCCTAATAATGTTGATCTGCAACCTAGTGGTGATAGTCCAAAAAAGTAGTTGGAAGAAGGAGAGATAGATGAATCGAAGACAAATGGGGAGGTACCTTCAAAGGAAGACAAGGTGGATAATGAAAGTTTGGAGTTCCCCGAGGTGCCTGAAACTGATCCTGAAAAAGATGAGGATTTCATTAGTCCCATGGGATTAAGTTCAGATTCTTAGGACTCAGTTAGCCAGGGAGCTTTGAAGATTTTAAAAGATAATATAAGTACCCTAAATATTCACTAGCTGAAGAATCAAAATATGAAAGAATTCAAGGATGATGAAGGGGATGGGGACTTCCTTACAATGGGGAAAAAGCATAATAAGAAAATAGGTAATGCCATGGGTATCCAAACTAGGACAAGAGCTAAGGTTAATGTTGGTAATTCCAAATCTTCCCCGAGCAGAAAATCGACTTGGTGGCATAAAGAAAATGAAAGTAAACAGAACATAGCTGATGGAAGTCAACAAACCATCTTGGAGACCCGCTCTCTCCTATCTAAATGAAGGTGATAACTTGGAACATAAGGGGTTTAAATGGCCCCCATAAACATGACATATTAAGGAATTTGGTTAGAGACCATAAACCGGATGTTGTCTTAATTCAAGAAACTAAGACGAGTAAAGAAAAAGTGGAAAAAATTAATGTTTTTTTTTTGGAGGGGGCTGTTGGTAGTAGCTCTGAAGGGGCTTCAGGAGGTGTTGCTATCTTTTGGAATAAGAAAGTCATGGAGGGTGAAGTGATCCAAGTTGAAGGTAATATGATAAGCATCAACTTTAAGCATATTAGGGATGATTTTATTTGGGTCCTTCCCAACATCTATGCTCCAAATACTAATGTTGCCATATCTAAGTTTGGGAAAGTTGTGGAGGAGAACAAAAAGGGCTTTCAACAAGATCCATCTCTGATCATGGGTGATTTTAATACTCCCCTATATGATTCTGAAAAGTTTGGAGGATCTCAAATTCTTTTGGATAGCAAAACTGATCTCATGAACTCGTTACTAACATGTCTCTTTCTAATGTGGAGATGCGTGAGGTTGCCTTCATTTGGTCAAACAAGTGGGATGGTGTCGAGCTGATTCGGGTTAGTTTGAATAGAGTGTTAATTTCCAATGATTGGTTCACTAAGTACAACAACACTTTATCTATCATCAATAGAATTAGATCAAACCATTTCCCTATTTCTTTTGTGGCTGAACCTCTTGTTAAACGACGTTTTCTTCCATTTTAAATTTGAGAAAATGTGGTTATCCCACCCAACCCTGGAAAATAATAGCAGACTATGGTACAACATTTAGGTGGAAGGATCTGCTATGTTTAGAGTTGTTAAGAAACTTAGGCATGTTAAGGACAGAGTTAAGGTCTGGAACAAGGAAGTTTTTGGAGATATATTTGTTATGAAAAATGCTTTAAAAACAAAGTTAAAATTAATCCAAGATACTATTTAAAAAGATGGCTATAACTCAGTTTCAAGGGATAAAGAGAATGAGATCCTTATCATAAAATCATAGCCAATGAAGAAGACTTTTGGAGACAAAGATCAAGGGCTCTTTGGATTTTGTCTGGAGATAAGAATACTAAATATTTTCATATGTCCACTGTAAGACACAAAGCTGCAAACAAAATTTCCCAGTTAGTGGTGGATGGCAATATCATTAAAAGAAATGATAGATAAATCTCCTGGGCCAGATGGGTACCCCATGTTCATTTTTCATCACTTCTGGCATATTGTTGGTAAGGATATTGTTCAAGCTGTGAAAGAATTTTTTGGAACTAAATTGTTGCTTAAGGAGGTGAATTCTACTTTTTTGGTTCTTATTCCTAATCAACTTGGTGCAGACTCTATGGATAATTTCAGACCTATAAGTCTCTGTAATTCTCTTTATAAAATTGTCTCAAAGGTTGTGACCTCTAGATTGATTAATATTCTCCCTTCTCTTATTTCTTCGCATTAGAATGGATTTGTGCTAGGAAGGCAAAATTTGGATTCTATAATTTTGGTTGATGAGAACATTCATTCTCTTATTGCTTCTAAAAAAGATGGTTTCCTTATTAAGCTTGACTTTGCCAAGGCTTATGATAGAGTGGATCGGTTCCTTTTGAGAATAATTCTTCAGGCTTTCGGTTTTGATGGTAAATTTTCAGATATCATTTGGCAACTTATCTCCACTCCTTCTATGTCAATTATTAATAATGGATCTCCCTCCTCATTTTTCAAGCCAACTTGGGGTCTCAAGCAAGGGGATCCTATCTCCCCAATTTTGTTCACCATTCTGGCTGAAAGCTTGACTTAGTTACTGGTGATATAGGGAGATATAAAGGGTCTCATGCTCTCATCTTCCAATATGGTTTGTTCCCATCAACAATTTGTGGATGACACTATCCTCCTTGGTGCTGTCTCTGTTCTTGAAGCTAGATCCTTGAAAAGTGCTCTTCAGACTTATTCTAGGGCCTCAGGCCAACTGATCAATTGGAACAAGACATCTATTTTTTTCATTAATACTCCCCTTTGTAGACAGAGAAAGATTGCAGATATTATTGGATGTTCTATTGATTCCTTCCCCTCAATATATTTGGGGCTGCCTTTATGGGTCTCTCCTCCTGATTCCTTTTGGAGTTCTATTGTGGACAGGTTAAGAAATTGGCCGGGTGGAAAGGGGCTTTATTGAGTCAAGTGGGGAAGTTGTAGCTTCTGAGGGATTCTCTTCAAAATCTTCCTATCTATTCTCTAAGTCTTTTTAAGATCCCCTCTAAGTTTGCTGATGCTATAGATAAAATTTAGAAAAAGTTTTTATGGACTGGGGCAGAAGAGAAAAAAGGACTTCCTTTGGATGCTTGGGAAAGGGTTTGCAGTCCTAAGTGTTATGGGTGCCTTGGCTTAAGGACCATAAAAGACTTTAATAATGCTCTATTAGCTAAGAAAATTTGGAGGTCTTTTGGTGACAGAAAGGATTGGAACTTGGTTTGGTTCAGTAAGTATCTTCAGGATGTTTTGAATATAGCCTCCTTCTTTCAATCCAACCACATTGCTAAGGGTTTGACTATTTGGAATAACATCCTTAAGGCTAAACATGTTGTTGTTGCCGGTGCTGGGTGGGTTCTTGGCAAATGTAACAATATTAGGTTTTGGGAATATGTTTGGTTGTTTGATAGACCCCTTTGCTGTGATGATAATTTGGTGCCTTTTATGGAGATTTGTAAAGAAAGATTTGGATCTCTGGTTAGTCATTATTGGCAGCAATCTTCTTGGGGAAGGTTGGAGGATATTGATGTTGTCTTCTCTCCTCTCCAACAAGGTTTGCTGTCCTCTTTTGTGGATCAAGATCATGATGTTTTTTTAAGTTGGAAGAGGAATTCAGATGGTTCATTCTCAATTGCTTCTGCCATCAAAGTTATGAGTCCTCCCATTCCACATCCTCCTGTGTGGGCCAAAGCATGGTCAAAGATTCTTATTCCAAAAATCAACATCTTTTTTTTGGCTTCTTCTTCAAAATAAAATCCTTACTCTTGATAACCTCATGAGGAGAGGTTTTCAATTACCAAATAGGTGTTTTTTGTGCCTTAATGATAGTGAATATGTTTCACATCTTGCTCTCCATTGTCCTTTTACCTATGATATCTGGAGAAGAATCCTTAATCTTTGGAGTATTGACTGGGTCTTTCTTGAGAAGGTGGAATAATTTTTTACTCAATAAAAGTGCCCCTCTTCTAATCCCTTTTTGAAAAATCTTTGGTCTTTGTTATTGCCTTTTGTGTCTTGGCAGGTTTGGAAAGAAATAAACAATCATATATTCAGAAATGTGACATGTTTTTCTGAGATTGTTTTTGAGAAAATTTGTAGAGCTGCTAGAGATAACTTGAAACTGTCTATTGGTGATGTTGGGCCTGTTTCTTCTTCCTATGTCAAGGAGGAGGATAAAATTGCTGCTAGAAGATGGGGGCTTCAAGTTGACATAAGTAACTACAAAGCTAAAAAGAGTAGGGATGGTATTGTCTGGTACTACCCTCTGAAAGGATGGATGAAAATTAACTTTGATGGTGCTGCTAAGGGGAATCCTGGTAGGGCAGGATGTGGGGGTGTTATAAGAATATCTAATGGGATTTGTGTGGCTGTTATTGCTTCTCCTTTGTGGATTTAGTCCAATCACATAGCGCAGGCCATGGGAATTTTGGAAATCCTCAAAGTTGCTAGACAATTAAAAATTAATAAGGTGTGGATTGAAGGGGACTCATTAAATATCATTAGATGTCTCAAAAGACTGGCCAAGCCCTCTTGGAATATTAAGAATATCATTCTTAATTCCCTTAAGATTATTGATGACTTTGAGGATTGTATTATAACTCATATTTTTAGAGAGGCCAACAGGTGTGCAAACTTCTTTGCTAACTTTGGAGTTAGCTTTATTGCCTCTTTTTCGTGGCAAAATGAAGGGTTATTACCTTTTGAGGTGAAGGGGCACTTATTTTTTGATCGAATTAATGACACCAATTCCTCCTTATCTAATAATGATTACACCTAACGAGAGAAGGAACAAAAATTATTATACCGATAGGGGGAAGCTTCTAGGCAGGATGATGTGGCTCCTTTCACACACTTTTTTGGGTTGATTTCACTGTAGAGTTTCTTAACTTTCATTTCCCCTGTTTTCACCGTCAAGGCTTTCATTTTGTGATTGTGATTGATATCTTTGGGTTGGTCATCACCATGTGAGGCAATATCAACAGGATTGAACCCCTCAGCTACCAGGCTTTGAAGAAGGAAAATAAAATCTAGAGGAGATTGTAGAAGGGAGGGGTGTCTAGTTTCATGGAGAAGCTGCATGGTAAGAAGGATCATGCCTCCAAAGCCTTTGTTAAGGGATGGTCTAATAAGAAGGTCACCCTATTTGGCCAAACTATCAAATTGGATGAGGAGTTAATTGCGGAGGTGACAGGTATGTCCATGGAAGGCGTGAAGTTCTTTAGGGATAAAAAACTGTCTGATAGTGCCGTGATAACCTTCCCTAAGTCTGATGTGGAGAGGAATAAGCTGGCAAAGTTAAACAAATCTTACTTTACCCCTTTTCAAATTAAGATTTTTTGGAGGAAAATGCTTAGGGCAATTATGGAGTATGTCACTGTCGATGGTAGGTTTACAAAAATCTACAACTATCATTTTGTCCTTTTAAACCATTTTCACCATGGCATTAAGATTTCTATCCCTTATTATCTTGCCTGTTCTCTGAATGATAATGTTGTGGATTACATTAAAATTCCTAAAGCTATCCCTCTTGTCCATCAAGGTCTTATCCTCCTAATTTATGAGTATTGTAAGGTTAGGGCTAAGCAAATTCAAAATGACTCTGGTGATGATAAGGGGTATGAAGCAAGTGCTGGCCCTATGGAGTCTGACTTAGAGGAGGAGGAGAATGCCAGTTCACCCCCTAAGTCAGGGGATAATTCCATGGATCATATGTTTGATTCTGAGGAGGGTAAGTCATCTCCGCATGAGTATGAAGCCCAGGATTCTGAGTCGATGGATTTAGACTTTGGGGAATTACAGGACAAGTCAGAATCCATGATTTACCTATTAGGCATTGCTAGGAACTCCTCGGTTGATCTTTACCTCTTTCAACAAGTGGACTTTCCATGAAATTAAGACTCTGCACTTAAAGTTAAGAGCTACTAATGCCAAAATTGAAGAGGGTGAACTTAAGCAGCATAAAGATAGTTAGATGGTGAATAATAAGAGGGCGACCCAGGATATAGAAGATTGTGCTACTTGGACTGTGGGGGGAAAAAGTATGATGTTAGAGATTTTAAAGAAGAATGGTGAGGTAGTTGAATTTTTAAAGAGCAGATATGATCAGAAGAACAATGAGATCAACCAGAAGATGATGGAAATTGAGGAAGGTATGAAGAAAATTATGGAGAATAGTGTTTCTATGATGAAAGTTTCTACGACCAATATGAATGCACTGGTTTCCAGGCTGGAGAGAACTCATAATGAGAAGAATATTGTGGATCTAGAAAATGAAGTTGGGGCCTCAAGCTCGAAGATGACTCCTCGTACTACTAGGAGAACAAGACAGAGCACTAAACTGGTGGAAGAGCCTCTTCCACACGACCTATTGGACCTTAAGGAAGTTGGCAAGGCTATGCTATTGCTTGAGAAGGAGGCCTCCCAGGCCTTGGACATTTTTAAGTAGGTGGTATGTGTTTGCTATTGTTGCTAGCATCTCGCTGGTCTTTTACCGGTCTTTCAGTGGCTGGTGGGTTGTATTGCTTATGGATTGTAGCCGGTTTTGTTTCTTAGACCTAGGTTCTTTTATGATTCTCTAATGCTTTATCTTTAACTCTTTGATGTAAGGGGTTTCAGGTCCCCTAAAATCCTGTTTTTGCTTAATCAAAAACACTAACCATATCAAAATTTTTAATTTTAATTGTAATCATAACCTTAATCTAACATTAAATCTAAATCTAATTGAACCCTATAGCCAACCTTGTTTGAACCCTAACCCTAATTAATGCCTAACCCTATTCCTATTTAAATCATAATAAATCAACCCTCATCATAAATTATTTTAACCAACATTTCAATATTACTCCATATAATAAAATTACACAAGAGGGACAAGTCACAAAGCTATGAAGTTCGTTCAACCTTATCACATGAAATGATGGTGAGGTTGAAAAATACATAAGAGTAATTGGGAATGATTTTATCTACCTGTCATAATTATAGATGACTTAAAAAGTAGATGGTAGGTCCACATGTGTGCATCTTACTTAGTACCTCTATTTCCTTGCATATTCTCAACTTATCTCATCTTTTGTCATAAGCTTGCATGAAATTGGGTTTGTTTAATGTTGTAAGATATTATTTTATCTTTTAATTTTAGGTAATTTTACTTCAATTGTGATCAATCTTGTATAAAAAATAACACTATCCCAAAACATTTGAGTAGCATATTGTTACAGTTTATGAAGAATGATGCAAATATAATTATGTTAATAACATTTTGTGTTAGCTTCGAATGAAATAAATTTGTAGCTTTATAATCGTTTTATAAAATAAACTTCTTCATTCTTATTTGTTCTTTTTGTAATCTTGTTGACACTTTACATAAACCAAACCAAAACTATTCATTAAACTGTTGTCATGGCCAATTTTCTTTAAGGCTTCCTATTTCATTCATGAAATCGATTCCGAGAGTTGGTGCACTTATACTTTTGATGATTATTTTAGTTTATGAATTGTCCGTAAGAATGTAAATCTTTCTAGACAAATACAATTGTTAGGGGCAAAACTCATATGCAGTGTTTTGTAGTTAAAAAAAACACTCTTGAGTTTTCACCATTACAGAAAGATGTAACTGCAAAAGAGGACTTTGCATTGACTTCCATTCATATTACCATTTTTTTCAATGACGCGGCCCATTCCTTCCCCCGAGGACCCGGTGGGGGAGGTGGGTGAAGGAACGTCATACCATAGCATGTAGAACCGTTTCATTTGGGGGAAGCATTTGGAGCAGGGTAAGGGGAACATGATGTCTAATAAGTAGTTTAGAAGATATAAATCAAGAAACATGTGATAGATATAATAGTTTTAGGTTTACTACACAACCCAACTGATGGGAAGCATTAAAAACTATGGCAACATGGAAATTTTTGATAGGTACCAGGCCAATAGATCGAGTCATATTACACCAACTATAGCAGGTTCTTACATAAGATCATATTGATGGGTACAAAGGTAACTGATAAGGGAGAGATAAGTAGAAGGCTAGAAATAAATCATTAGAAATAAATCAGGCCAATACATATTTGCTCCACTCAAAGTGAAAAATATTATAGGAGGTCCAATCTCATGAAGCATATCTGTTGATTCTACGTGACATTTAACCCAATATGATCTTGTACCCCTTTATGACGTTCCAAACTGTATTAATCTATCAGCCAAATTTGAGTGAGGCATGTTTTTCATAGGTTGACGCAACTCATTGATGGTTATTGACATGTCTTGGAAGCTTCTTTTTACAAAAATTAAAGATGAATGTTGTGCACGATGTCTCATTATCATGTCCATCATAAAATATTTGGATCTTGGATGCTAACCAAAATGATGATCTCTATGCCATAATAGATGCTTCAAACATTCATGGAGATGGACACGCCTCATTCTTGGTTCTAACCAGTCACATCTGCCATCAGGAAATAATGTGGGAAATGCCATATCAAGTAATCCCGATGTCATATATTCATTGCTAGGAGATACACCAATACCTGGCCAGTGTTATCAGTGAAACCCAAGTACCGTCATTTGATCGATTAGTCCTTTTTCCTTTGATTTTCAGGCCTTGAGTTCCTTCTTTGTGAATATTGTTTTTCACTTCTTTCAATCAAAAGTCCTAAGTCACAACCTTTATGTGTTTTTCAACCCGGTCGCTAGTTCCTTGTATCTCCCAACCATGTTGCGGAGTTCTAAGTTTTCGTAAGTTCCCGATCGCCTGTCTTGTTCCCTTAAGTCACTTTCTCTTTGTCTCTCGAGCGGAAGTTTTTGAAAAGTCTGAAGTCTCGATTGTGGGTTCTAGAGTTTTAATTTCTCACAACCACATTATCTTTGAGATCTTTGCCTTGATTTTTGCGCACCACCGCCTTGTAAAGTGATATGTACAGACTAACCTTGATTTGCCTTTTAATAGGTACATGAAAATTAAAAGACCATTTTTCAAGGGATAAAAATCAATTTCAACATTAAATGCATGTCATGTCTTGAAAAGTACATGGATGAGGTGACGAAGAACTTTTGAATTTGCATTTTATTTCTAGTTGTTTTTCATGCAGTGTTTCTCTTCAACAGCCCACGCTCATGCAAAGTGGAATTCAAATAATTGGTTTGGCGTAAGGGATATCGAAATTGAACATCTCGATTTCGAGGATTTTTTAGAATATCTTGAGCAAGGTAGCAGATTCCCATTGCATGATAAAATTTTATAGAGTGGCTTGGCACATACAGGAGGTTTGTCGTCTGCTATACCAAGTGTTGATTTAGTAATTGCATGTGCGAAGAGATATAATCTGGAGACTCAAGAAATTAGAGCCAAGGACGGAACGGTGATCAGAAAAATTATCGTCGAGAATATTTCCTGTGCATTGTGCATTCCGAAGAAAGAAGCTTCTAAAGAGATGTCTGTGGTTGCTAGGGAAGAATTTTTTAAGACCCATGAGGAATGATGTAAAACTTCCATCACCAAGAATTGGTTGGTCTGAAAAGGGAGGTAAGTCTCAATTACCCACTAAACTCAAACATTGGCATTTCAGAGAAGAAATTTCAGATATTATCACTTTGGTACATCGTGTAGTGGGAAGTGCTCACTCAGACTCTTGAGAATTCTGGATGTGTCATTTCATTTTGGTTATCTATAGTGAAAATAATTCTATCAATTGGGCCACAATAATTACCTACCATTTAAATGAACAATTGAAAGGTTTTCGACAAACTGTAGCTTTCAATATGTCTTTGTATTTGATTTATGTTCTAGCTAGCAAAGAAACCATTTGGGCAGGATTAGAGTCATGAGGCTCCCCTACCTCAAATGTGCCTATCTATAGAAAATTCCCTCAGCTCACCAGATAGGTTGGGATGAAAGTTTACTCCCGTGTCAATGATGCATTTCTTATGGAAATTGTTAAAAGACTTGAAGGAAAACCTGAACTTTGGGTTTCACATGAATTTGTTGCCCCGATAATGAGGTTTGGGAATTTTTATACTTAGTTTAACAGATTCACCTACCTCAGGATTGGCAGTTTTGAGAATACTCCATTGAAGTTACCCCGATTTCCACTTATCTTTCTTTAAGTTTGTCAATAAATGGTCGTTGTTAATGTTAAGTATTTAAATATGGGGAAGTAGGGCTATGCGTTTCTATTATCTATGTCGTCCTTTTCCTACAAGAACGACAGTGCTGCCAAAGGGGTTGAGAAAACCCTAAGTGAATTCCATTTTCAATATTTACCAGCAAGGGTCAACTTTGATAGCAAAGGATATGCAAAGAAAAATTTGTATGGAGCTAAGAATTACACACACCATCTGAATATTGAAGGTTTTTGGGAAGATTGTTTAGAAGATGGTGAGGTGCATAAGAGAAGTTTCATGAGGCTAACCTTAAAGCAAATACAAGATTTTGGCATTTCTTTCAATGTTCCTGATCATGCAGTAGAAGATGCGGTCATTATTGACCCTGAGTACCAATCCCATGAACATATCAACAAATAAATCAGTAACTAAATTTCCAAACCTCAGCTCACAGTCAAGAGGAGATGGGGATAAGCTTAAAGAGGTTGTAGCCAAACTTAAATCAATTTGTAAGTAGGATGATGAGTCTTTGCAGACTAAAAGAAAACCAGTGCTTGCTGATTCTAAAGCTTGTTACCAACAAATAATTGAAGATAATTCCTTTCCTCCACTTTTAGAAATTCCTACTTTGCCTACTCAGAATGCCACTGTGATTGTTTAGATGACATAAATGGTGAAGAGTGTAGAGGTCAACAATATAGATATAAAAATTGAAACCACTTCTCTAGCATGGTTGAAGGAGGACGAAAAGAAGAGGAAAAGCACTTCTCCTATGACAGATACAATTGACACTATCGCTCTGTTACTACAAGGCTCCCAAAAACCAAAAAAGGCTAAAAAGATGTCTCAAATTATCTGTGATTTTGCTTCCGGATATCAAATATTAGAAATTGTAGACCCAGTGAGAGATATGAGCGAAATTGAAATAATAGAAGCCAACTACAAAATCAGCCATGTGGATATAGGACCATCTATTCTGGAAGATGTGTATCACATCGACTTTTCAGTTAATGCATTGATTAAGAGATCTAAGGAAGAGAAAATAAAACATGGAATTGCAATCTCATGTTCAATCTTTAAAGAATTTTATTGCATCAATTGTAAACCCTATCACTAAGGAAGTCTCAAGTTCAAATGTTCAAGGAATTGATTTTGACATTGTCCAAAAAGTTAAAAAGAATCTCAGATATGCTAGGGCTACTGGTGAATGGATAGAAGAACTATATCAAGATGGTCTTCTCTATCTCACCAAATTCAGACAATTGTACATTAATGTAACCAATAAGAGAAGACAATTGGTGGTTGAGCTTCAACAAGTCAGAAAGGAACATGGTAGTACCTATATACTTTCTAAAGAGATCATGGAACTCGTCTCATTGAGTCATGTTGTGCTAATTGCAGAAAAGCTGGTAGAAAACCCTAAGGAGATTGATCCCACCTGGCTTGAAGCTTTAGAATGGAAGGCGACAATATATGATGATTACATAAAGGATATCAATAAATATTGGAACAAAACTTTGAGATCCTGGTGAAAATAATGGAAAATATTAATGCATTGGAAGTAGACCTCATGGATGGGTTCAAGGAGAATGTGCGAGATCTCAAGGAAATGACAGAGCAAAACCATGAAATATATCATAAGGAAATAAGAGATCCTCAAACTGCCACCTCAGATGCATTGAAGAAGCTGAGTAATTTGCAAACTTATGCGGTATCATTTGAAGCCGAGGTTGATGATATACACAGGAGTCTTGCCAAAGCAGACAATATGCATCCAAAATGGAAAACAAGGCTACAAATCACCATTATGTCAGGGAGAAAAAAATCACCACAATTATCACTAGATATCGAGAGTACTGGAAAATAATCAGGGTATGAGAGGTGACACAAGACCAATAGGAAGTGGAGGTGATCGATAACTAGGAGACTAGAGATGGAGCGATGGTTTAGCTTTGGTTTTTAAATTGCTTTCTTTAATATTGGCCGTTATGGCATTTCAAAAGACTTGGTTTTAAAATGGTTGTCTTCAAGATGTACTAGCCCCAGTCCAACTTATGGATTTTGTTTATTTATTTTAAACCACATAACACATTTGTAAAAATTCAACACAGGTATATTATAGCGAGTATCTAATTCCAAACAATGTTGATAAACAATAGCGCATGGCTTCTACTGGGTACAATTACTCATACCTTCTTCATTCATGAGTTTCTCTCACCAAACCATCATCATGCAACTCCTTTACTTCTAAGACCTGCATCCACAAATTTGTCTACTTGTCTAGATACACAATAGAAGATTAGCATATATTAGAATACACGATTTCCACAACAAATCATACTAAATCTTTAACCAATTCAATCATACAATAGATGATTATTGATTTTATAAAGATGATTAAGATATACATACAAATGGAAAGGTACAGTAAGATCAATGGAAACCCAAAAGGAGCATGACCTAAGGGCTAGACCTAATGTCTTGGGGGCTCATAACAGATGGCCTTGCCTACGTAAATGTGCAGAGACATCATAGTTCATGAAAATAACTAGAAACCCATGTAATATGATGGAATAAGAGTGGGTATGCAACCCTTTCTAGGGTCCAGTTTCCCCAGACAGATCTCTCATCGACTGCCACCCACTAAGGTAAAATAGAGATGAATACCTAGATATAGACAAGGGTTTGACTCATTTTACAACTATTCAAGTCTTATTACTCACCATAAAATCATTACTATTCATGATAATTGTTACTGCTAATAGTATTATAATAATTGCTTGGAATTCGAATCATTCTTTACAAGAGACTATTTGGTGTGGGTTCTCCACAAGTTCAATAGGATGTAGTAATCAACAAAACAACTGAGAATACGTACATGTCGAGCATGCAATACTATTAAACATCAAGTTGTTGACCATACTGAGACCCTATCATAGAGTTCATGATTTCCTATAGTCTAGTGCACTTTTAATCGATGACCAAAGTTAAATAATCCAAGGACTCTGCATTAATATAATATCAATCGATATGCTAAAAACAAACCACCAATTAATTGTTTAAGACTATAAAGAAAATATTTGCCAATGTATATTTTAAATTGGTTAGTAAACCATCAAAACATCTATGACATAACAACTTCTTATAACCAAGATACAAGCGTCCCTATTACATTTTAAGCAATTATTTTGAAAGAATTGTAATTTCAGTTAAAAATCCTTACTTGCTTAACCACCCAACCACAATATCCTAATTGTTACTCAATGGGATCCATAACATTCTCTAATGACCATAATCCTCATGAAAACTAATGTCCTCCTATTTGTTTATATATACATAAAAGAAAATTATATCAAATACTCCGCAAAATTTTGCACAAGTGTCCACTTAAGCCAAGCTAAAATGAACAACACAAATGGAAATCAATAAATCAGTCTATAGTTAATATTAACTCTATTAATCCAACATGATAGCTTCAAATAACTTCCTAAGGTCGATACAACATGTGCATTAATACACTAATCCCTTACATTAACACTTTGACCATTCATTCATACTTTCATTGGCACTTTTACTTTACCTTAAAGCATTAACACAACTAATACATTAAACTTTGCTTATTAACATTAGCTCTCGAGATTCCTTAAAATAACTATCAATTGTAAAAGATTCCCCTAATTCATCTATTCCATAAGTTCCTTAATTTTGCCCACCTAAGAAACAAGAATGTAGGCTAGACCCGAACAAGGTTTGGTGTCAAAATACACAAGTCAACGAACATGACATTTCACACCGAATCAATAGTCAGTCAACCAAAGAAAATCAATGGTATTGATTGATCATTACATACCGATCATACCCATCGATTAAACAAGAATGCGCACAGGTAAAAGAGTCTAGCTACAACGAAGCAAGAAAACATGCCAATACAACAGTGAGGAAAGCATGCCGATAAGCACTATGAAATTTGAGATATTAACCAATGAAATTCACAGAGCGATTAGAGGAGACAATCGGCTGAGCCAACACAAACGCTAAACAACTAAAAGAGACCAGGTAAAGAGTTGGTTTACTAGAGTACCAATCGGTTAATGAAATCCGATGCAATAATCAGTAACTAAAGAATGTTTAACAAATAAAAAGGGATAACATTAAGATGGTTTACATATTGATTTCAATAATCAATTAACAAAGGATCAAGTCGATTATATTGATTGATTATTTCATAAAATCAATTGGTTAATACCATGAAGCAATCGATTGACACAAAACATTACTTGCTTAAGACAATATTTCAATCTCTTTTGAAAGAAAGCATACCGAATACGCAATCATTGAACAACAAAAAGTAAACCATTTATAGAAATTGACTCCTACAAATATCTAAGGGGTGATAATATTGCATGGAAAAAAAAGAGCAGAGGCTTTACATGAGAAAGTCTAGAACCAGACAACTTGGAACAAACATATAGAGAGTAGCGATAAAAGCTTGAAAGATCAATATCCTATTGAAAACTTTAATCCATTAATCTACAGACAATAAACAAAATCAAGAAACATCTCCAACCTAGAGTCCAACGCCCGATGAAGAAAGAGATCCACAAATTCCTGCAGAACGATCTGAGAGCCTCTTCAATGCCTTCAGATCAAACTCCAAAACCAAAACCCAAAATCCTCAAAATTCCCAAATCCGATTCAAAAGCCCAAACCCAGAAATTCTCAGGAAAATTTTCATGGGAGCCCCCCTCCTGCATCTTCTTTCATAAGGTCCTCTCCCATTTTCATGCCCTGAATCTTTTTTGTAACTTCCAACGTTAAGTATTGTAACTGCCGAATAACATTAGTGTGGAAATTTTCTAAAAATATTTGAACATCTCTAAAATGCTATTATTATGCACTACTCTACCCAACACACACACACAAACACACACACAAGTAAACGTTTTGAAAATTTACTTACTACAACCTTGGCATTCAACGAAAGGTGAATAACTTTGTAGTTGGGTTCATGAATTCCTAAATTATGATACAACACAATAATGCTTGAAATACCTATAATTTTGAGATGTACATACAAATTGGTTCCTAGAATTATATTCTAGTGAATTGATCTTAGTCACTTTTCAAAGCTTGTAAAGAATTGCATTGAACCATACATGGGAGATTTCATCAATGTTAAGGTGTGCATATCGTATAATCTCATTATCATAAAGTGTATTTCCTACCACTTGACTCTTTCGGGTCTAATATCATACCATAGAAAAGCAAAATAGACTCATAATCATCATGTAAAGAAAATAATATTCCATCTACTTCGTTTATCATAGATAAATCACTATACTCTATCCATTCAAAAAAAATATTTGTTCATTCCATATTAATATTGTATAGAAATTATCCCATGTTGCATTTTTCACTTCCACCTTAGGTTATATTAGACTTTAGAAGAATAATTAAATAATATTTCATGCAATGTAATCAAAATAAGTATAAAAAGGAAGACAGAAAAAAAAAACTATTAAAATTATACATCCTCATTCACAGAATCCATTTGAACCTTGGAAGTGGCATCAAGTATTTGATTTAAAATTTTCACCTAAATTTCTTATCTTTACTCACATTAAGAGAATTTTTATACCATATGATGCACATATAGAAGCAACTACAATTATTATAGAAAGAGTGAAATAAATGTCAACTATGTCCATATCATGTAATTGAAGTACTTACCTGTTTGTTATGAGTGTAATTTTGAGTCGCTTGCTTCTTTGAAATCTAAGATCAAATCACACTCAATCAAAACCATTAGTATAACATATTAGCTTTGTAATTGAGGTATCATGGACTTATAATCATCATAAGATGCAAGGGTAATTACATTTGCTTCATTCCCCATTTATAAAAAAAACAACACACTTCATCCTTGCACAAGCCATTGCTCATTCTACTTGCTGATACTGAATATCAACTAAACTGCATTGTATTTTCTATTTATTTTTCTTTCCAAACATAAAAATATTCTCAACATGAGACCCATCCACATAAGCATCATAATCATAATTAAAATTTAACCATAAAACAAATGTCCACATTAATCAAATCAAACCTAAAATATCCCAAAATAATACTACAAACTTGTAATGTGTGTATCAATTGGTAGTCGAAACTTGATATAGAGGGTCAAGACATACTCCCCCCCTTAAATTATGCATCATCCCGATGCACCTATTTAATGTAACCATGAAAAGAGTAAGTCTATCATGAAATTGTTTGAATCTGTTGGATCTCCTTGCAATAGTCAATCTCTTTGAAATAACCGCTTATCTTAATCAAAAAATTGAACAACATTGGTTTCTTATTGTTGCTTACTTCTAATTGTGTTTGATTCAATTGTATACTCAAGAACACCTATCCAAACAAGATAGGCATCTATACAACTGGGATGAGCATCTAACCATACGGGTTAGGCATCTATTCATACGGGACATGAGTTTCATCTATCCAATTTGGGATAGGCATCTACCCAAATGGGGTAGGCATCTATTCATAAGAATAGGCTATGCTCTAGCTAGAGACTTTAGACTCATCGGGACCATCCTGGTCCTGAGCCACTCTCTAAAGACTACACTCCCCTACTAGGAATGCACCGAGGTCACCGTCTTTAGGAGTATAATTAAGCAAGCTTGAGTTCCACTACGGGATTTGGCCTAAAGCCTCGAGAAGTCAAGCGAATCCATATGGGATTCCTTCTGAGTATGCATTAAATTAATCTTAATCTTCCAATTAGCATTGTCTATCCTCTTGATTTTGGTTAAATAAACTATGTTGTGATTCTTGTTAGAGTTATTGTTTCTCTTTGAAATCACATTTGTGCTATTTGAATTTCCCTTTCTCCATTATAAGTATTTCTTGAGTGCTTTCTTTGAATTCTTAGATAGGTATCATTTCCTTCATTTACTTAATCGCTTTCCAAGTTCCTGCTTCTAATTACTTGTTTTTTTTTTGTTGTATTTTTTTTGCTCTAAGGTCCTACATTTGTTGTTCCATGGAGTTGGTACCATATGTTGACTACCACTTCATCTCTTGCCTCATTAGTCTCTTGGTCTTGTTTATTGCTATCTTCTCTATGACTCCTTGTAGTGGTGGTACTCTTCCCTCTTCCATTTTTATTACCATCCAGGTCTTCTCGAAGTTTTGAATTTATCATTCAATCCTTAAAATATAACAATTTATCCCTACTACTTCCAACTACTATCCTGAATAACTCTCCAAGATTTCTTAAGTTGAAGTGAGCTCAAGGCCTAGACTTGAACCTTTACTTTGATAACACATGTAATAACCCCAGTCCAACTTATGGATTCAACATGTTAATATTTTGTTTATTTATTTTAAACCACATAACACATTTGTAAAAATTCAACATAGGTATATTATCGAAAGTATCTAATTCCATACAATGTTGATAAACAATAGCGCATGGCTTCTACTGGGTACAATTACTCATACCTTCTTCGTTCATGAGCTTCTCTCACCAATCCATCATCATGCAAATACTTTACTTCTAAGACCTGCATTCGCAAAATTGTCTACTTGTCTAGCTACACAATAGAAGATTAGCATATATTAGAATACGTGATTTCCACACCAAATCATACTAATAATTTAACCAATTCAATCATACAATAGATGATTATTGATTTTATAAAGATGATTAAGATATACATACAAATGGAAAGGTACAGTAAGATCAATGGAAACCCAAAAGGAGCATGACCTAATGTCTCGGGGGCTCATCACAGATGGCCTTGCCTACGTGAATGCACAAAGACATCGTAGTTCATGAAAACAACTTAAAACCCATCTAATATGATGGAATAAGAGTGGGTACGCAACCTTTTCTAGGGTCCAGTTTCCCTAGACAGATCTCTCCTCGGCTGCCACCCACTAAGGTGAAACAGAGACAAATACCTAGATATAGACAAGGGTTTGGCCCATTTTACAACTATTCTGTTACTACTTATCAGATTGCCATTAGTTTCATGTCAAAGTTATTCTATATACTCTAGTCGGTTATCTCTACCGAGATATTCAGTCGGTATGAACAGTCTAGTCGGTTACAGAAGAAAGTAGTCTCAAAACGTAGTATACACTGAGCTGTCTACCGAGTATCATTACATGTCTACCGAGCAGCAAGGATGACGCATCGAGTTAATATACACCAAGTGAAACGTGTTACCAGATTCATTGAACCTGGACATGCATATGAAAACGTGTTACAAGATTGAAGCACATCTAACCGTTATCACATTGGAAATTGCACTTAAAGATTGTGTATGATTTTGAGGTCATCTAACCAATGAAATAATTTGCATGGTTATTGATTCGATAAAACATATTTGTAAGATCAAAGCAATGAATGGATCACCGTCATAAGAGATCTATTTATACAACATGAATTGAGATCAGAGATATAAGTAGCATGACAGAAACGATGATACAGAGATATATGAAGCAAGACATGTGAAAGCAGTAAGTGTTATGACTATTACAGAGACACAGAGGTCATCGAGAAGGTTTTCAAAGAACAGTCGAAGAACAGAGTAAACAGAAGGGTTTACTGAGTTACTATATGGGTTGCCGAGGTATGCTATAAGCAAGGTAACTTATTCTGAGCACATAGAATCTGCTATAACATTCAAGATGTAAAGTTGTAGATATTTGTAATATTTTATTGTAATATTTTGAAGTTGTAAGAGAAACCTCTAACAGGGTAAAAGACTCTAATCAAGTCTATAAATTGTAAAGCCTCTAACCAGGTGCAGCATTTTAGATGAAGTGTTGTAAAATCTTTTAGCAAGGTAGATCTAACAGATCTTGTTACTCCTAACAGAGTATGCTATCAGAAATAGCTAAACATGTAGCTCTAACCGAGCACTCTTTATTATTGCAGTAGTGAAGTTGTGGGTGCCATCCCCACTGCAATTTTTCTCTTTAACCAAGAGTTTTTGCGTAACCAAAATATGTGTTATGGAGTGAATCATGTATGATTGTTATCTATTTGTTTTAGCTTTATATTATGTTACTACACTATTCAGTTTATGCATAATAGTAAATTTATTGTTAAAGAAAAGTTTTGGAGTACTGATTCACCCGTCCCCTCTCAGTACATTAGCTTTCCATATTGGGCCTAACAATTGGTATCAGAGCTTGAATCTTGGAAAAGGGTTTAACTGCCTAAAGAGAAAGATCTTATAAATGGAAGGCTATAAACAATCTCGGAGGATTGTATATCTGCAAGAAGAACTGGATCATGCTAATCAAGTGATTGCAGACATGCAAAGACAAATGCAAAAATCTTTGAAAGTAAGAAGAAGATTATCTGATGATTTGCAGGACTCTCAAGAGTTAGTGGAACAAATTGAGACATCATCTGAGAACAGTATATCTAAAGAAACTGAAGAAATGATTGAAGTATTGAAAGAAAAGAACAAAGCATTGGCTGATCAACTGAAAGCAATGAAAAGAGATCATGAACATTTCAGTACACAGATGACTAAAAATCTTGGTGCATTGAGGACAATTGAGGATAAAGTAAGAGATCTAGAAAGAGAGAAACAACAACTTGAAGTCTTAGTATCTGATAAGAATGATGAAATCACAAGGTTGACTGGAATTTAACAAAACCTGTCAGATCAACTAGGTTATGCACATCATGAAGCAGATCTGAAAAATAATGAGAATCAAGCATTGAAACTTGAAGTATCAAGGTTGACCGATGAACTTGAATCAGAGAAGAAATCTAAAGAAACACTCAAAAAGAGTTATGAAGCATCAAAGATGTTGGATGAGCAATTGAATACATGAAGACCCAACAAAGATGCAGGACTCAGTTACAAAGGAAAAGACTCTACCGAGAAGGGAATTCATACTATCAAGAGAGGAGAATCATCAAAGAAAGATGGAATCAAGAAGAACATCAAAAGAAAGAAGCCTATTTGCAACTATTGTGGAAATCAAGGTCACACTACTAACATATGCCAAATCAGAAAAGGTAAGCAACCGAATGTCACTAAGTCAAAAGGTTATTGTTACAAGTGCAATAAATATGGTCACACATCTAATCAATGTAGGACAAAGTCTGTTAACAATTATCAGAAGGCAAAATTCAAAGGGTTTTGTAAAAGCTGCAATAGATATGGACATAGTACAGAGAAGTGCTGGCTTAAGAAAAAGAATTATATGTGGTCTGCACACTGAGCAAATGCTAGAGGTTACTGAACTCACACACATCCTTACCGACAGTATTCTGTAGTACCATGGGATTACAATACAAGGATGTGTTGTGAATGCTGTGGAAGATATGGACATATAAGTGCCAACTGTTTTATAAGGTTTGGAATGAACAATCATGGAGAAATCCTGGTATGGCATGTTTTCATTGTCACAAAGCTGGACACTTAGCTGGAGATTGCAGAGATCAACCTCGAAAAGACACTGAAGAAATAAAATAAAAATTAAAGATGATTTGGAAAAAGAAGGAAATTGTGTCAAATGAAGAAAGCACCTTACCTACCGAGTTAGGTGCACCTATTCCAAATTAATCAGTAAAGGTATGAAGGGACCGCATTCTCTCAAGGCTAAATCTTAACAATTCCTATTTTATTATGTGCTTAATTCAAAATTTGCATAATTAAGATGTATTAGTAAGTTTAAAATTCTATCAAAGTCTTTTGTAGCACTTTACAGAAAACCTGTCAAGTCGGTGAATGCAAGAAGCCTGTCAAGTTGGTAAATGAAGAAAGTTTGGTTACTCGGTTAAAATGGAAAAAGGAGAGTAAATCGGTTAAAGAGGAACCGAGTGCATTTAATGTTTTTGACCTAACCCGCACGGAGCCCGATAATGTATTTTGTGTACTTAAAGCATTTTCACGGTCATTTTCACTTACCAAGATTTCAAGAGAGCAGAGCGAGCGATTCTAAGGTGATCAAACCGAATTCAAGGTATTTACATCAATCTCAACACATTGTTAAGCTAGTTTACTGATCTTATCTAGTTGCCATTATCTGCTAAGTATAAAGCGTCAGTCGTTTGAAAACCTGAAACCCTAAGGATCCTTTGTTAACTTTTATTCAAAATCTACAATGGCGCCCAAGATCCAAGATCCCATAGTTGTCAAGAATGTAGAGAAGTTCTCACTAAAATACTCTTTGATTCCCAAAGTTGCATCTGAACTGGATGACAAAACCGCCTTTTCACTCATCCCGAACAGATTGTTATTAGTCGAGGATGTGAGATTCTTCACCAAATGACATGTTGAAGAACTTGGTCATGTTGAAATCAAAGACACCTATGATGAGAAGTGTACCGATGGTAAACTGAATAGCAAGTATGAGCACATCAAGATCAAGGGACTAACTGAAGTCCTAACCTATCCTTGTGTGTTCAAACCTCAGTGGGTCAAGTTTGTTCTGAGCGAAGTTCATGATGATTTCATGTGGCTAGAAGAGCAACCATTTAAGATTACCAAGGAAATCATTCATGTGATTACCGGTTACCCCATTTATGATCATGCCCGAGCCCATAAGATGATATCACAGAAGGAATTGATCAGTTTAACCAGAGTGGAATCTGATTGCAGAGGATTAAAATTGAATAATGTCACAGATGAAGAACTAAAATTTGCCATAAGAGTTTTAGGTTACTGTTTCTTCCAATCAGCAAGGGAAAACAGTGTACCCTGTGCAACAGTAGACTTAGCTTACAAAATTGTGAAAAAGGGAATGAAAATTGATCTATGTGAGGTGTTGCTGAAGAACCTATTTGAAAATTTGAACACCATTAGGAAGCCGAAGAAGAACAACTCAGCTAATACTCTAAAGTTTGGATCATTACTGGTATGCATGTTTTTCTATTTTTAAAAATTCTTTCCATCAATCGGTAAAGTTGTTTGGGAGCTACACCGACCAATCACCCATCAGATAAATGACTTCATCAAGAAGTTAGGTGATAATTTCAATTATATTATGGATGATTACTTTAGTAAATTTTTGAAGTTGACACCGATTATTGTTATGTGAATGCTGTGGAACCGAGGACTCAATCTTTGTCACCGATGGGATACGAAATTGATTTTGAGATCACACAACAACAAATTGATGCATTTCTCTCATTACCTAGACATGCTACTGAGCTAAGGTATGGAACCTATGAGGAAGTAAAGGAAAAGGTAAAAATGAGCATTGTAGTACCCAAAAATACAAGAAAGGCAACAAAAATGATAAAGGCATTGTCAGAGAAATTCGGAGAAGGCTCTTCCTCTACACCTGTCAAAGGCACCATTGCCATTACCGAAGAGGAATCTGAAGCCCAAGAGGCAGCAATAACACTGAGCACTGAATTGCCTAAGGGAAAAGTGTTGAAGAGAAAGAAACAGGACACATCAAAGGCCTCGCCGACTCCACCTCCAGTAAACGACCTAACACTAGAGCATCTGTAGCCTCACTGAGTAAGAAAACAAAGAGTGTTACTGTTCCCAAGGTAACAAAGACATACAAGAAATCTACTTAGAGACTCATTTTGGAAAAAGAGTCTAGTGATATCGAATCAGAGGATGCAAGCAAATTCTAGATTGTCAAAAGCAAGAAGGTGGAAGTATGCAATGGACTTGGAGAAACAGACCAGAGAAAGAAGTCTGGTTCATCTCTTTCCTGACATGTTAGTAGCTGAAATTAAAGAACATCTGACAACCTACAACTCAAAGTTTCTTGTCAAATAGAGAGCTTTAAAATTGATGAATGGGCTGTACATTGAAGTGGAAAATGAGACAAAAGCAAAGTGGCAGGAAATCTTTAAAATCAAGGATGCCGGTGAGCAAGCTGAAATTGAAATTATTGATGTCACCGAGCAAGATCCTGATGGTACTGAGAAAGACCCTACTGACACCATTCAAATAGATGAAGATGTCATGGATATAGAGGCACCGAAACAGGAAATGATAGAAGGCAATGCATATGCAAAACTTGTATCTAGTGAATTAGTCTTGGAACAAGTTCAGCCTTATCCACCGGTCAAGCAACCTGTCTCAACCGAAACCCCTCATGACACAGAGAAAGGCACCGAAGGTCACAAGTCTACAACAGGAGAAGGTACTACTCAAGAAAAGACATCTCAAGCACCTTCGAACACTGAGAATGTTGCAACTGAGACACCAAGTACCGAGACACCGAAGGACTCTAGAGAGGCTAAAGAAATCGATGAAAGTGTTGCCTCTACCGAGAAACCTACCGAGGGTCATCAAGCTTCACAAGCCATTGTATTAGTTCCATCAATGAAAGGTAAAGAAAAGAAGATGAAAAAGCATAGTTTCAAAGTTGATTTGTAAAAACCAATAGTATTGCCCAATGTAGACATATCAAAATTAAAGGGGCAAGCACTCATTGATTTCGGTGAACTATGCAAAGCAAAGGCCGAACAAGAGAAGCAAATGGCGATTGAAAAGAAAAATAAGGTACTTCAGAAGGTGAAAGCACTCTTAATAGATATGCTACTTGAAGCTACAGTATCAACTAATGTAGCCATCCACATTCAATTGGATGAACTCCTAACAAAGATAGAGACATCTGGAGTAGATGCATCGGAGTATTTGAGCAAGCTAAAAGACAAAGAGCTCATTGCAAAAATGATAGAAGAGGTACATAAAGCTATAGCTATTGGCAAAGTTAAACTTGTCAAATTTATTGTTGAGTTGACTCCTCAACTCAAGCACATTCTTTATTTATTTCAGAAACTCTACACATTTTCTTTATTCATTAAAGACATCAAGAATAAAACAGAGGCAATTGAGAAAGAGATCACCGATCTCTCAAATAAGTTGACCACAGAGCCAAATTCAGTTCAGAATTTTTATACAAGGTTACAATAGCTCATGGCTCAACAGTTGGACCTACAAAATGAAGAACACAAGATCCAGATGGACATAATGACACTTCAGACATTATTCCTTCCCCATCTCTCATCCGTCCAAGAACAGATCAACTGAGCCACATCTCTATCTACTACACAAGAGGGAAACACTCTAGATGGCTTAATGTCATTATTGGCTGATATTCAAGCACATAATTCTTTAATGGACAGTGTAAATAATTCCCTCTCTGTCGCTCTCACCAACGCTCAGACCAAGTACAAATCCATTTTTGCTAGTTACCACCCCCAAATGGTAATTAAGTTTTGATGTTTGTCAAAAAGGGGGAGTAATATGATATAGTATTAGAGGAGTGATACAGTATTGGGGGAGTATATCATTCAAAGCATCAAAGTATAAAATCAAACAAAAGGAGTATAGTATACAGGGGGAGTATATCAAGCAGAGCAAGCAGAGTATCCAAGAGCAGTGCACCGAGTAGTATACAGTACAGTAAGCAAAGCACACAGGACAGATCACCGAGCATGCAAAATCAGAGTTTTGTACAGTATATCGATAAGGGGAGTATATCTGGATATATTATATTATTGACTATTGTATATACTGTCAGCATAGTCAAATTTTGCAAGTATATAGATTATTAAGTTATAACTTTGAAAGTAGTTTTTGTCAAACATCTCAACTAATGTCAAAAGGGGAGATTGTTACTACTTATTAGATTGCCATTAGTTTCATGTCAAAGTTATTCTATATACTCTAGTCTGTTATCTCTACCGAGATATTCAGTCGGTATGAACAGTCTAGTCAATTACAGAAGAAAGCAGTCTCAAAACGTAGTATACACCGAGCTGTCTACCGAGTATCATTACAAGTCTACCGAGCAGCAAAGATGATACATTGAGTTAATATACACCAACTGAAACATGTTACCAGATTCATTGAACCTGGACATGCATATGAAAACGTGTTACAAGATTGAGGCACATCTAACCGTTATCACATTGGAAATTGCACTTAAAGATTGTGTATGATTTTGAGGTCATCTAACCAATGAAATAATTTGCATGGTTACTCATTCGATAAAACATATTTGTAAGATCGAAGAAATGAATGGATCACCGTCATAAGAGATCTATTTATACAACATGAATTGAGATCAGAGATACAAATAGCATGACATAAAGGATGATACATAAATATATGAAGCAAGACATGTGAAAGCACTAAGTGTTATGACTGTTACTGTAGTACCCCTACCGTAATCGATCTCTAACCTTGGTTTAATCTTGATTGGTTAATCGTAATATGATGTTACAATCAGATGTTTGATTTAACGCATAGCTATTGATGTGGTTCTCACACTAGTTGTATGCAAGTTGTTAGTGTACCTATTTCGTGGTATCAACATCGAGCTAACGCTTTCAGTAAATTTTATATATGTATGCATGTATGACTCTTGGTTGCAGGATTTTTCAGGTACAATGCCGCATGAGTGCGAGGTGCGTCTTCACCTGGATGTGCAGGTTTGAGTGTACCCTTTTTAATCCTTAGAGTCGGATTAGGTGGTCGTAAGACCCTAGTTGACCTTAGTCGTGCTCTAGTAAGCATCGCCAGTCGTCGTTGGTAATCCCTTTTTGTTTGGGTTTGCGAGTCGTCTGTTTGGTTGACCTTCTCGTTTTGCGTGCTTGGTGTGCATGATTAAATTGATTATTTAGTCTTTAGTAATTGTCTTGATTAAATATGCATTTGTGCATTGATGATTAAAGGATTAGATTATTCTGGTTTCCGTTATGTGATTTTCGTTGTTAATGAATTGCCTATTTTAAATTGGAAGTAAATTTGAATTAATGTCTGTTTTCGAATATTTAATGCATTTTGTTTATGATGTTGAAAAGGAAGTTTTATATTGTATCGCCATAGAGTTAATGGTATTTCTGTTGGCGTTTATAATCTGAAAGGTTAAATTTGATTAAATGAAAGAAATCGATTTTTGGTTTGGAAAGCAAGTTAAATTGTTGTGATAAGTTAGAAAGGATGAATTTGTTAATTATTTGTAAATAAAGATTTTTATTCCAAAAATAGAAATTTTTGGGTCAACTCTTCCATTTAACCCAAATTTGGGGAAAAATGGAAGGGGGGACACATTTTTGGAGAAGTTTTTGGATTGGAGATGGAAAAATTGGAGGCTTGGCAGCTGAGATTGGGATTCTTCAGCCGATCTTGCCAGGAACGCGAGATCAGGTAGGATCCAACTCTCATTTTTAGTTCTTGTTTGAAATGGAATTGGGGGTTTTATCGTGGCTTTGGATTTCTCCATTGAATGCCATGCTTTTGAGTGATTTAGTAATTAACCAGCTTGGCTGGAAGTGTTGTTGAGGTATTGTTAATTCCTCTTTGCTTTTGGGCGTTTTGTTTTTTTAATAGTTCGAACTGTGTTTTTATGGAAAATGAGAACATTTAATTTATCATCGAACTGTGTGTTCAACGAAATTTTAAATGTATTTTGTTCTTTTTACGAACTGTGCGTTGTTATTTTTAAATGGGGAACGAACCTGGGCGTTTTAATCAAGTTCGTTTTTATCAAATTTCATTCTGGGAATGTAAACCGAACTGTGTGTTCGAATTAAAATTTAAAACGTATTGGTTTTTTTGGACTGTGCATTTTATTGTTTTGGGGCGAACTGGTTGTTTGGAGTTTTGTTTTAAAAAAAGAAAACCATTGTTTGGGGTTGGAGGGCGGGGAGCGGAGCTCCCCCACTCCTCCTCCCCTCCCCCCCGCACATCTCCCCTTTCTACCGCTCGCTCCCACTGTTAACTCCCCCGCTCGCTGGTGCTAAAGGCTTGGGCCGCGGCACTGCGGTGGCCGCAGGTCCGCGGTGGCTGCAGGGCGCCGCGGAGCCTGCGGGCACCGCAGTGGCGCCGCCCACGGGCTCCCCTGCGCGAAGCCCTAACCCTAGCCGCGTTTTCAAACGCGTGCTTCTTGGTTGTAGAACTTAGTTTTATTTAAATGCTTTTTTTTGTTTAAACGTAGTTTGTTTTAAACGATGTTTTAAATGCGTTTTCAATGTAATTTTTAGTATTAAAAAAAAGAAAAACATATGATATTTATATCATTTAAATGAGAGTTGTTTTAATGTTAAGTATAATTAGTTGCGTAATTTGATTAAGGGGCATAGAAATGATAAATGTTAAATTGGTATTGAGTAATTTTAAAATGGAGTTTAGGGATTAAGCATTATTCAACTTCTTTTCGTGATTGATGCCTCCTTTTAATTAAATTCTAAAACTGTGAATTTTCGCAACTGAACATCAGTGATATCATTCTGATTGATGATGTTAAAATTTTTATCGTAGAACATATCATTTGAGTAATTGTAAGTAGTGAAATATTAGCCATTGGGCATTAGAAATTTTAACGATATGCTTTTGGAAACGATTATCTTCTTTTAGACGCTCTTTTTATAATTAATCGGTTGTCTGAATTTTATTATTATGAAATGGTTTAAAAACTCATTATGGCTTATTCGCCTGTTCAATGCTTGAACCTTAGGAGTTAGAAAACCAAGAACAACTTATCCCCAGTTGAGGTAGATAACTGTAATCTGATTTGGATCTTGTAGAAAACTTGATCGCCTTGTAATGTTTAAATCAATTTGAGGAATATTGCCTTTTCTGATTGTTGTCTTGCGAGTTTAATTACTGTATTCGCTTTAATTATGAAATGGCATGTTTTGCTTTGTTTAAAAGGACCCTGTCGTATGGATGATTTGGTGTTCCTGTTTCAGTCCTCGATTTCGAGTTGACGATTGTATTGTGGTAGTGTCGTTTTAATCATATCCTCTTTGAGTGAGTCGAATAATGATTCCTGGTTGACCTTAGTTGTCAGGTCTCTAGTTAGAGTACCGTCAGTAAGTGTTCATCCTTGAGTCGTATTTGACCAGATGATTGTTTCTCCTTCTTGAACTCCATTCGTCTGACCATGTGTATTCCTTGGTTTTGAGTTCGTCTGAGTTTAGTCTAGTGTCGTATGGGAAAGTGGCTTTCGATTGGGGGCCGCGCGCAAAGTGGCTGCTGGGTAACCCGTCGAAAGTGAGTCTAATAAGTGATAACCTAAGTAGAATAGAAAATAATTTATAAATAAGATAATGTGCCTCACACATGGGACGAGTGCTAGCATAGACTCGACATGCTGTGAGAAGGCCTAAAATGGTAAACCACCTTCCTTGTCTTCACGAGAGGATGTGTGGGTCCACATGAGGCTTGGATGGGCTGGAAGTTCGGATTAGGTTGCCAGGGTTACCAGTGTATGGGCCGGGACCTATGAAGACTTGCCATGGTATCCATACCAGGTTGTGTGATGACACTTGTCCCTACGTTCGCTAGGGTGTTGTCGTTTTGTCCTGTTTTTGAGTACCTGTGTGAGTCGTCCTTTGTCGCTGCCCTTGTGAGTGTCAGTTTCTTGTTAGACCTTGGGTGGTGATGGCTCAGTTTTATGGATGCTCTTCTGGACCTTTGTATTAGCTTGATTATGTTCAGCTGGATCCTGTTCCTTGTAAGGATCGTTTATGTATTATTGACCGTTGTGGTCGTTGTATATTGCTTATGTATCGCCTTGATGGCTGGATTGTATAGTGTAACCTCTTGTACTCTTAACTTTATTAATTATCAGAGGGGTCTTGCAGTTGCGCAGATCCGGAGATGTAGCCCTTTAGGGGTGGACTCCGAGATCATTATGGTGTTATGTGGTGTATTCTCTTATGTTTCCTTTATTTAGCTTTATCATGTATGTTTAGCTTATGTTAAAATGGTTAAGTGGATAAATGGGAATTAACTTTAGATGCTTTTATTCAGTTCTATTTTGAATGCCATGTGGATCGAATGCATAATTGGTTGAGAAGCGATTTATCGTAATGCATGTGTGAAATCGTCCTTCTAATGCAATAAGTTGGAATATGGAATAATGCATCTTAGAGTAATGAATTATATTCAGTTGTTGTTAAGGAATTTAATATGCTTGGAAAGATCTCTTATGTTATGATGAAATCCTAGTGTATTAGAAAATGTAGATGTATGGTTTGTAATTTTAAATTGAAAAGCTTGAATGAGGTTGATGAATGGATCTTATGGATGAATCTTTGTGGTGATTTTATTTCCCTCTTTTGAAAGGAATTATTCTGATTATGATTTAACTCGTTACTAAGATATTAGCTTATTGGATTAATTGTATGAGTTAAGTGAACTGTGAAAATTAAGTAATCTCGTTGGGAAACTCTTTAGGAGATTAGTTGATGTCTTCCGCTTTGCAATCTGAATCTTTGGTATCTTGTTGCATCTTATGTGTTGTAACTTAAAAAAAAAAAAATAAATTTTTTTGCACTCTATTCTCGTAATTATGGCTTATCCCTTCGGGGTTTCCTGGCGGGGCATTACAGTTACAGAGACACAAACGTCACCGAGAAGGTTTTCAGAGAACAGTCGAAGAACAGAGTAAACAGAAGGGTTTACCGAGTTACTATATGGGTTACCGAGGTATGCTATAAGTAAGGTAACTTATTCTGAGCACATAGAATCTTCTATAACATTCCAGATGTAAAGTTACAGATATTTGTAATATTTTATTGTAATATTTTGAAGTTGTAAGAGAAACCTCTAATAGGGTAAAAGACTCTAATCAAGTCTATAGATTGTAAAGCCTCTAACCAGGTGCAACATTTTAGATGAAGTGTTGTAAAATCCTTTAGCAAGGTAGATCTAACAGATCTTGTTATTCCTAATAGGGTATGCTATCAGAAATAGCTAAACATGTAGCTCTAGCCGAGCACTCTTTATTATTGCAGTAGTGAAGTTGTGGGTGCCATCCCCACTGCAGTTTTTCTCTCTAACCAAGAATTTCTACGTAACCAAAATATATGTGTTATGGAGTGAATCATGTACGATTGTTATCTATTTGTTTTAGCTTTATATTATGTTACTGCACTATTCCGTTTATGCATAACAATAAAGTTATTGTTAAAGAAAAGTTTTGGAGTACTGATTCACCCGTCCCCTCTTAGTACATTAGCTTTCCATATTGGGCCTAACAATTCAAGTCTTATTACTCACCATAAAATCATTACTATTCATGATAATTGTTACTGCTAATAGTATTATAATAATTGCTTGGAATTCGAATCATTCTTTACAAGAGACTATTTGGTTTGGGTTCTCCACAAGTTCAAGAGGATGTAGTGATCAACAAAACAACTGAGAATACGCATATGTTGAGCATGCAATACTATTAAACATCAAGTTGCTGACCATATTGAGACCCTATCATAGAGTTCATGATTTCCTATAGTCTAGTGCACTTCTAATCGATGACCAAAGGTAAATAAGCCAAGGACTATGCATTAATATAATATCAATCGATATGCTAAAAACAAACCACCAATTAATTGTTTAAGACTACAAAGAAAATATTTGCCAATGTATATTTTAAATTGGTTAGTAAACCATCAAAACATCTATGATATAACAAATTATTATAACCAAGATACAAGCATCCCTATAACATTTTAAGTAAATCTCTACTATCCCTTACAATTATTTTGAAAGAATTGTAATTTCAATTAAAAATCCCTACTTGCTTAACCACCCGACCATAATATCCTAATTGTTGCTGAATGGGATCCATAACATTCTCTAATGACCATAATCCTCATGAAAACTAATGTCCTCCTATTTGTTTTGACATGAACTTTATAAGGACATAAAGAAAATGACTATATGATTCCTCTACCAAGTTTGGGTGATTAACTCATATAAGACGATGCCATAACATTTACCTCCCAAAACATTGTATGTGAAAGAATAGACTGAGTAAGATCAATGTGCTAATACAATTTACAATTTTTAAATGAGGGTAAGAAATAATGTGTTCTAAAATCAATATTTAAAATGATCGCAAGGATATAATCCACTATATGCTTCCCATTCCGTTGGGCTCTATTGCATCATCAAGGAACCCATTTGCACATCAAGAAATTGTGAAAATGCTAACATGCACCCAACCAATATCTAGTCGTCTTTGGTGGAAACTAGAAGGAACTACTATGCGATACTTAATGAATATTAACAAATCTATAATATAGACATAAAACAAAATTATATCAAATACTCCTCAAAATTTTGCACAAGTGTCCACTTAAGCCAAGCTAAAATGCACAACATAAATGAAAATCAATAAATGCCTTCCAAGAACCTTATAATTATCTCAACTCAAGCATTCTATATGTTCTATCATTTTATCCAAGGCAAAAATATTTACTCCAACCAAACAAATAATATAATTCACAATAAGAAGATTGCATTAAGTTAATCTATATTTCAATATTAGTCAACTTTTAATTTAAACACACTAGTCACCCATCAATAGTCCCCTTAGTTCCATATCATACAAGTTAACCTTAACATACAGAGAACACATCACGTCAATAAAGAGAGTACAGACACATTCAACTTGATAACCATTCACTTCACGTCCCTCATTCTATAGTTAATATTAACTCTATTACTCCAACATGATAGCTTCACATAACTTCCTAAGGTCGATACAACATGTGCATTAATACACTAATCCCTTACATTAACACTTTGACCATTCATTAATCCTTTCATTAGCACTTTTACTTTACCTTAAAGCATTAACACAACTAATACATCAACCTTTTCTTATTAACATTAGCTCTCGAGATTCCTTAAAATAACTATCAATCGTAAAAGATTCCCCTAATTCATCTATTCCATAAGTTCCTTAATTTTTCCCACCTAAGAAACAAGAATGTAGGCCAGACCCGAACAAGGTTTGGTGTCAAAATATACTAGTCAGTGAACATGACATTTCACACCGAATCAATAGTCAGTCAACCAAAGAAAATCGATGGTATTGATCGATCATTACATATCGATCATACCCATCGATTAAACAAGAATGCGCACAGGTATAAGAGTCTGGCTACAACGAAGCAAGAAAACATGCCAATACAACAGTGAGGAAAGCATGCCGATAAGCACTATGAAATTTGAGATATTAACCAATGAAATTCACAGAGCGATTAGAGGAGACAACTACAATATCAGAATAAATTAATACTGTCCTATATAGATACACAACAGAAACCAAAAAATAGTAGAACACCGAATAAGGGTAAAACAACAAGATACATAGGATGTATGCCGATAATCAATCGATCAGCAAAAAGGAAAACTTACCGACCATACTAAGAAGGATACAGATAGAAGAACAATCAGTTGAGCCAACACAAACGCTAAACAACTAAAAGAGACCAGGTAAAGAGTTGGTTTACTAGAGTACCAATCGGTTAATGAAATCCGATGCAACAATCAGTAACTAAAGAATGTTTAACAAATAAAAAGGGATAACATTAAGATGGTTTACATATTGTTTTCAATAATCAATTAACAAAGGATCAAGTCGATTATATTGATTGATTATTTCATAAAATCAATTGGTTAATACCATGAAGCAATCGATTAACACAAAACATTACTTGCTTAAGACAATATTTCAATCTCTTTTGAAAGAAAGCATACCGAATACGCAATCATTGAACAACAAAAAGTAAACCAATTATAGAAATTGACTCCTACAAATATCTAAGGGGTGATAATATTGCATGCAAAAAAAAGAGCAGAGGCTTTACATGAGAAAGTCTAGAACCAGACAACTATCAAACAAAACATTAATAATCCGAAACAAATTCAACCTGGCAATGGCAAGGAAATTGGAACAAACATATAGAGAGTAGCGATAAAAGCTTGAAAGATCAATATCCTATTGAAAACTTTAATCCATTAATCTACAGATAATAAACAAAATCAAGAAACATCTCCAACCTAGAGTCCAACGCCCGATGAAGAAAGAGATCCACAAATTCCTGCAGAACGATCTAAGAGCCTCTTCAATGCCTTCAGATCAAACTCCAAAACCAAAACCCAAAATCCTCAAAATTCCCAAATCCGATTCAAAAGCCCAAACCTAGAAATTCTCAGGAAAATTTTCATGGGAGCCCCCCTCCTGCATCTTCTTTCATAAGGTCCTCTCCCATTTTCATGCCCTTAATATTTTCTGTAACTTCCAACGTTAAGTATTGTAACCGCCGAATAACATTAGTGTGGAAATTTTCTAAAAATATTCGAACATCTCTAAAATGCTATTATTATGCACTACTCTACCCAACACACACACACAAACACACACACAAGTAAACGTTTTGAAAATTTACTTACTACAACCTTGGCATTCAACGAAAGGTGAATAACTTTGTAGTTGGGTTCATGAATTCCTAAATTATGATACAACACAATAATGCTTGAAATACCTATATTTTTGAGATGTACATACAAATCGGTTCCTAGAATTATATTCTAGTGAATTGATCTTAGTCACTTTTCAAAGCTTGTAAAGAATTGCATTGAACCATACATGGGAGATTTCATCAATGTTAAAGTGTGCATATCGTATTACCTCATTATCATAAAGTGTATTTCCTACCACTTGACTCTTCCAGGTCTAAGATCATACCATAGCAAATCAAAATAGACTCATAATCATCATGTAAAGTAAATAATATCCCATCTACTTCGTTTATCATAGATAAATCACTATACTCTATCCATTGAATTTTTTTTTTTGTTCATTCCATATTAATATTGTATAGAATTATCCCATGTTGCATTTTTCACTTCCACCTTAGGTTATAGTAGACTTTAGAAGAATAATTAAATAATCTTTCATGTAATGTAATCAAAATAAGGATAAAAAGGAAGATGAAAAAAAAACTATTAAAATTATACATCCTCATTCACAGAATCCATTTGAACCTTGGAAGTAGCATCAAGTATTTGATTTAAGTTTTTCACCTAAATTTCTTATCTTTACTCACATTAAGAGAATTTTTATACCATATGATGCACATATAGAAGCAACTACAATTATAATAGAAAGAATGAAATAAATGTCAACTGTGTCCATATCATGTAATTGAAGTACTTACCTGTTGGTTATGAGTTTAATTTTGAGTCGCTTGGTTCTTTCAACTCTAAGATCAAATCAGACTCAATCAAAACCATTAGTATAACATATTAGCTTTGTAATTGAGGTATCATGGACTTATAATCATCATAAGACATAAGGATAATTACATTTGCTTCATCCCCCATTTATAAAAAAACAACACACTTCATCCTTGCACAAGCCATTGTTCATTCTACCCGCTGATACTGAATATCAACTAAACTACATTGTAATTTCTATTTATTTTTCTTTCCAAACATAAAAATATTCTCAACATGAGACCCATCCACATAAGCATCATAATCATAATTAAAATTTAGCCATAAAACACATGTCCAAATTATTCAAATCAAACCTAAAATATCCCAAAATAATACTACAAACTTGTAATGTGTGTATCAATTGGTAGACGAATCTGATACAGAGGGTCGTGACAAAAGAAATCGTTACTTTTATGTTCTTTAAATAGTGGGATATGGACTAAGTTTAGGATCTTTTGGGCAAACTTTGATTTTCTCATTAGAGAAAAAAAAACTTTTGTTATTTTTAAGTATTTTTTGTTTTTTAGTTAATTCCAATATAGAAAAGACACTGGTGGATTCCAAATATACACGATCTTTGAATTATGGTATATGGATTCATTTTTCTTATGCTGAATATTTTATCGGTGGATTATCTGGTCTTGGAATGGTGGATGTTTAAATAGTGTTTATCACTGTGGAAGATTTATCTATGACTAATGATTCTATGGTGATGAGCTATATTTCTTTTGAAAATTGAGTAGTTTAAATTTGATTCTTGTTATTTGTGTGCCTTTCAAAGCTTTCTGGTTAAAAGCATTTCCTTAGTTTTCTTTTTGGTTAAAATAAATATTGAGTAGAATATCATTCATTGAATATTCGATGAAGGTAGCTGCCATCTTTTAAAATAAGAAGAGAATCAATCAGAAATATATATGATTGAGACTGGTTCAACTGTGGTTTCATTTATCACCTCCACGGGTGTAAGAATATGGGGTTAGGCGATAAATCTGTTAACCAATAGCCAATCAATCAGTGTAGTTGAATTTGCATTAGAATTATTAATCCATGGATTGATTAATTTCATTTCTTTCTAAGCATTAGGTGGTCTTGAATCCATCGATGTTGTGTGCTCTATTATATTACCTTCCCCCGTCTCTATGATTGGACCCACAAATATGATTTCATTTGCATCTAAATCAAATTCCATATACACAATCTTCATTTTATTAAAAATATTCTCATCAAAATTTGTTCATAGATGATTGAGAGCATTTTCATCAATTGTAACATCAAAGTAAAATTTGTTATACTCTACTTTGTATTTGAGTATTTTATACACACGATCCCTGTTCACTGTAAAGTTATAGTTTGTTCCATGTTGATCCATCCTTCAAACAATAATGATTCAAAAATTCTCTATTAAATGAGGCATTTTTTTTTGAACTATGCTCTACATTTTGTGGGAAACTTATCATGTTCCCTTTGTATTTATATTGATCGCTTGTTGCATGTGTAACTTGTAGTATGAGGCTGACACGTGTGATCAAAATTTCTTCTACTTGAGTCAAATTTTAAAGCTCCTTAAGTTGTGGTCCATGGTCCATATTATTTGAAGCTGAAAATCTATTATTTTCTCTTTCTTGTTGATATCTTTTGCATACTAGACTTTTTGCGGTGTGCGATACTTTCATTCCCAAATAACATTCTTGACAAATGTAGACATGTTTGGCACTCTAAGGCTATCTAATTGATGTCAAAATTGCATTTGGAATTTGTTGAAATCATCATGAAGAATACAATTTACATTTTGTATATTTTCTACATTGCCTTGTGCAACTAAATTGATCCCAATTTGACTTGTACAATAAGGTGTTTTAGGCACACATTCTATTGTTCTTGAATTTTCATTATGTAGATTCAATTTCATATTTGTTTTTATTGGTTGATTATATGTCCCACTTGATTCAAATTCAACTTGATGTCTTCTTTCTATTTCAAAATGAGAGACTTCTTCAAATGTTCTTTAATAACTATTTTTGTTCATATTTCCTTGTTCTCTATTTTCAAATTCCAATTCTTGTATTGTCAATTATGACCTTCGTCTAGCATATCTCCATATTTGAACTTCATATGTTGCACAGAGGAGACCATGGGCTCCACAAGGTATGCTACCTGATCCATTATCTTTTAGTGGACCTTGCATGAATTCTTATGCATCTAATAGCGTGTGGCAGCACCAATAACCATCCATTTTTGGGGGGTATCCGCCATAGTCTTGGAATAACCCTCAGAATACTTGACCTACTCACCAAAATGCTCCACCTCAATGGCCACCTTATTAGGGGAATTGACAAAAAATATCCCAGTGGAGGGGTGGACAACAATAGCTAAACTAGGCAATTGGTTACATGCATCCACCTTCACAGCCTCAACAACAAGCTATCATGCCCCCTCCTAATCCTAATGCTAGTACACCCAAAGCTACTCATTTGCCAACTCAACCAACACCTAATCCCAATAATAAACCACAACAACAATAGGTGGTTTATTCTGTTGATCCAAATTTGTACCCTGCATATGTTGTGTGTTTAGGTGGCAATCACCTACGTTCAGGAACTACCCTGCCTACTCCTTCTACTCCTCTCATAAATGAGCTCCCCGAGGAGGAAGAGGAGCACCCAAATCTGGCTGAGGCACCTGATTAGCCAAAAAAATTCAAGGATCCTGAACCAACCCACCAATCTAATCCAGAACCACCATTTCCTCAAAGGTTGGAAAGTGTCAAGCAAAAGGAAGAGACCACTTTTGACATCCTGGATCAATTGAAACATATATGTGTCAAGATACCTTTATTTCAGGCCATTAAAGATGTCCCAATCTATGGGAAAGCCATAAAAGAGGCATGTCTCAAAAATCTAAGAAGGAAGACAAAAGATCCCAAAACTATTCACGTGGTAGGCCAATTGGCAGACATCATGCTTGGGAAAATAACTA
This sequence comes from Cryptomeria japonica, assembly GCF_030272615.1. Taxonomy (NCBI): domain Eukaryota; kingdom Viridiplantae; phylum Streptophyta; class Pinopsida; order Cupressales; family Cupressaceae; genus Cryptomeria; species Cryptomeria japonica. Next base: position 696,223,676 of record NC_081414.1, read on the forward strand.
TTCCCAAGTATGCTAATCTAGGTAGCCCTATAGTTGCAACCATAATCAATGGTATGCAAATAAAGAATGATTTAATAGAATTAGGTGCCATAATTAATGTGATGACTAAGGAGATCATGCAACAACTAAATATTACCAATCCAAGACCCACTGCTACCATCCTATAGCTTGTTGATAGTTCTATTGTGTAACTGGATGGTATAGTGGAAGATGTAGTGGTTACTCTTGATTCATGGGAGTATTCAGTGGATTTCATGATCCTTTCCCCTAAAGCCACACTAGGAGGATATCCTATTATCTTGGGAAGGCCATGGTTGGCCACAATAAATGCTTATATAGGATGTCATTCAGGAGATATGACCATCTCTGATGGTAAGAATACTAAAAAGTTGCTTCTTTATCCACTTTCTCAACCAACCCAAGACATAGATAATCCTATTTGGCCAAATGTCAGAGAAGAAGCTGAAGATATTAATTCAGTGGCTAATCTCATGATGATAGATAGAAACACTTCTGCAATAGTATGATGAAGATGAAATGTTGTCTCAGATAATCCAAAATCATTATGAGACTAATGTAGAATCATCCAACCATGCATCTAGTTCAAAAATCCCTTTGTCAATGCTTCTCTCAATTACTCCTGCTGTAACAACAGATATTATGCCTACATTATTACCCAGGGAATTGCAAATGCCAAGTGTTAGTGAAATAGCCATGATGGAATTGACTACAGAGGTAAATGTTGCAGAAGGAAAATATCTGAATATCAATAGTTAGCTTACCCAAGAGCAATAGTTATCTTTGACAAATCTGTTAAAGAAGCATAAGAAGACATTTTCTTGGAGTTACCATGACATGAAGGGTCTTGATCCTAAATTATGCTCTCATAGGATCTATATTAGATATGATTGTGCACCAGTGAAGCAACCACAAAGAAGAATTAACCTTGGCTTAAGGGAGATTGTGAAGGAAGAATTACAGAATCTCTTGGATGCAGGATTTATATATCCAATCTCAAACAACCATTGGGTATCTCCTTTAGTAATTATGCCTAAAAAGGGAGGTAAATGGATAGTTTGTGTTGATTACTGTGAACTCAACACTGCAACTAAGAAGGAAAATTTTCCACTTCCTTTCATAGATCAAGTATTAGATTCACTAACAGGAAAAGAATACTTTTGTTTCCTAGATAGTTTTAGTGGCTATAATCAAATACAAATTGCACTAGAAGATCAGGAAAAGACAACTTTCACCTGCCCATGGGGAACCTATGCCTATTCAATGCTTCCATTTGGTCTCTTCAATGCACTTGCAACTTTTCAAAGAGTAGTGATAAGTATATTTTCAGACATTTCATAAGAATGTACGGAAATTTATATGGATGATTTTACTACTTATGACACTAATTTTGCTGAAGCATTGCAAAAACTAGAAGACGTGTTGCAAAGATGTGAAGACCATAATCTATCCCTGAATAGTGAAAAGTGTTTCATGATGATGCAACAAGGAGCGGTCCCTGGCCACTATATCTCTCAAAAAGGAATACAGGTAGTTCCAACCAAGTTTGCAGTCATTTCTAGTCTTCTTACACCTGCAAAGCAAAAATATCTTAGAAGTTTAATAGGAAATGCAAGGTGTTATAGGTGATTCATAAAAGACTTCAACCAAATTGCAACACCATTTTATAACCTTTTGACTAAGGATGCAAAATTCCACTAGACAGAGGATTGTGATAAAGCATTCTCTAATCTAAAAAGAGCATTAACACAAGCACCTATGCTCAAGGGTCCTAATTGGGAACTTCCATTCCAGATTCATATAGATGCATTTGATTATGAAATAGGAGTTGTTTTGGGCCAGAAAGAGGCATCAGTTGAGCATGCAATTTATTTTGTCAGCAAGAACCTGCAAGGGGTTGAGTTTAACCCCAGAGTCACAAAGAAAGAAATTTTGGCAGTCATATATGCTCTCAACAAATTCAAGCATTATATCACAGGGTATGAGATCTTTATTCATACTGATCCCGCATCAATCAAATATCTTATGAATAAGCCATTGATCACAGGAAGATTGGCAATATGGTTACCGTTGATGCATGAATTTCATATCACAATAATTTACAAGTCTGACAAAGCAAATGTTGTAGAAGATTTCTTATCTAGATTGACTACATCAGAAGATACTCAGGTGATTGATGACACTTTCCTTGATGAACATTTGTTTTTAATTAACGTGCATGCACCTTGGTATGCAGACATAGCAAACTATTTGGTTGCAAGGAAGGTGCCTCCTCACTTCTCTCCAAAAGAGAGGAGAGTTCTCATTGAGAATACTTTCCCTTCCTCATGGATTGAAAGATGTTTATTCTACACTAGACAAGATCATGTGATGAGAAGATGTGTCAAAGAAGATGAAACCTATGACATTTTGCATACATGTCATGATGAACCTAGTGGAGGACATTTTGCTGCCGAAACGACAACAATGAAAATTCTCAACATAGGTTATTACTGGTCCACACTTCATAAAGATGCAATAAAGTACACAAGGAAGTGTAATAGATATCAGAGGATGGGATGACCAACCAAATCAGATGAGATACCCCTCTACCCTCAAGTTGTTATCACACCATTTGACAAATGGGGTTTGGATTTTGTGGGTCCAATTGATCCACCATCCAATGGTAAGTCCTATATCCTAGTGTGTATTGACTATGTCACTAAATGTGTTGAAGCTAAGGCAATGAAACATGCAAGGGATGATAAGGTTACATTGTAGAATTTATTTATGAGTATATTTTCACAAGATATGGGGTGCCAAGGGAGATAGTGACAGATCAAGGAGCTCAATTCACATCAACCCTTGTTATAGCACTAGTTAATGAATACAATATTAGGCATCATAAATCTACCCCTTATCATGCTCAGGAAAATGGGAAACCTGAGGTGACCAATCGAGAAATTGAAGCAATTTTGAAAAAAATAGTGGCCATTCATAGGAAAGATTGGGCCAATAGATTGCTGGAAGCTATCTGGGCATACATAACTACATGGAAAATAACAACTGGTTTTACACCATTTAAATTGTTGTATGGAAAAACAATCATTCTGCCAATTGAATTTGAACATAAAACTCTAAGAATTGCATTGGATCTAGAAATAAACCTATCAGAAGCACAAAGAGAAAGGATCATGTAGCTCAACAACTTAGATGAAATGAGGAAGGCAACACTTAACCACACATAAGTTTTACAAGCTCAGTGGATTAAGTGGCATGATAAATACATTAAAAATAAGTAGTTCCAACTAGGTGACTGAGCTCTTCTTTATGACTCTCGATATCAAGAAGGTGCACGTAAGCTGCAAACTAGATGACTAGGACCATATGATGTAGCACAAGTATTTTCAAATGGCGTTGTTCAACTAACCACAATTCGCCTTGTTAGATTCAAATTGCTAGTCAACAATCATCACTTGTGTTTATATCCCAAGCCAGCTTCAAAAGTGGAATTCATGCAACAATTCACCAACTTTCCTATAGCCGAAGGAAGTAGACCAAGTGTCCATTCTTCTGCCTAATACACGTACATCAAATCATAATAAAGATTTCCAAATTAATGAAAATCCAATTCTTCCATCACTCCGTGCATCCGTCTTCACTCCTTCATTCTCTCTCTTCCATCATTTCGCTCCATCTCATTCTTTATTTATTACTTAATTGATTTATTGAAACGTACTTTGCATGTTGGACATGCAAATCCACTTTATCTGGTACATGCAAACAATTACTTCACCCATAATTGTCTTAAATATCATTACTTTTCATTATGTTCTTTAATTATGATATTTTCATAGCATATTTTCCACATAAACTCTCACCTGTGAGGACACATGCCTTAATTTAAGTTGGGGGGAGGAAGCATATGCCTATTAGTCATCTTTTAGTTGATATGAACCATGATGTGACATTTTTTTATCATTGTACCGTCATTTTTATTTTTCTTGAAGCCTTTCCAAAAAAAAACTACCTTTATTAATGGTTTTCCCTTGTCTTAAATTGGTAAATTTCAAAACAAAGAGTAAGTTGTAGGGTCAAAAAAATCTAAAAAGACCAAATTTCATAGAGAAAAGAAAAATTGACTCTTTCAATGAAGAAATAACAAGGAGTGTTTGTGATGATGTAATTATACAAGATGATGTTTGTCTAGCGGAATTTCAAAATTATGGCTGGCTAGACTACTTCTTGAACTTGCGGAGTTTCAATGAAGACATTAATATAGAATTTGCATAAAATTTTTCAATTGGTAAAGCAATGGTAAAATGATTGTAAGTAGTAGTCACTGAGGAGAGAATTGCAAAAGTCACAGGGTTGCCCATTGATGGGGAACCATACCCTTCATCTCAAGATGCAAGAACAACAAGGGCAAAATTCACTAAATCAGGTGACCCACCACTTGTTGTGGATAAATAGAGAACAAGGAGAACATCATTGCTAGACAAGTGGATGCATGCAACCATGCACATTTACAAATATATTACCTATGAGGGTTGCTGGTCTTGTCTGCATTCCATTCATTTCAATCTTTTAAACCACTTAAGGCATGGGAGGATAATGAATGTGCCTAATGTGCTTTACAAATTGTTGGGAATCATGGTGGCTAAAACTCAAAAAGGTAGGTCCAACTCTATGTCTCACCATTGTTTGATAAAATTGCTAGTTGAAAAATCTTTAGGAAAAGTTTTTGGCATGACATGGGAGGAATTTGAGAATGGGTATCAATTTAGACCAGAAAATGTGGAACAAATGAGTCAGTCTCATAGGTCTAGAAAAAAGAGGAAGGTTACTACAACCACTTTTGAGGTGTCTACCTCTGGAGTAAGACCCAGAGCAAGCCCTCCTACACCCCGTGTGGCTATAGCAGTTGATTCCTTTGAATCAAAGGAAGAAGGAACTCCTTCTTCAAGCCATGATGGTGATACTTCACTCCAAACCCCATGCTGAACTAGGACAACTACTAGAAGAGCAAAGGAACAACAAAAGAAATAAGAAAAAGGGAAAGAAAAGGTTAGGGTTGAGACTCCTAAAATAGAAAAACCTAGCCCTAGCTCTATCAAACAAAAAATTGGAGACATTGTTCCTCCTGCACCAGTAGAAAGAAAGAAAACCTCTACAACCAAGACAGAGCCAACTGCACCAGATATTGGCAGGATGCCAAGAAAGAGCCCCAGGCTTAGGGAAGCAGCTGGGAATGTGCTAGTAACCTCAGAGGAAAATTTATGTGATGAAGAGGAGAGCACATTTAAAGGACATGCAAAAATGGGATTAGATCAACTTGCTATCGTTGTAGAGAAAGCAAAATAAGAGGAAGTGGCACATCAGGAGGAGGATAAACCCTTTTAGCAAAAATTTGAGCAACCACCAGTACTGCAATTGGGGCATGCTGCTAGGAAAATTTTGGTAGGTATTCACAGACCCCATTCATCTTCATGGCATAGTGTAGTGATGAAATTGTTGGATGAAATAGAAAAGAGGGATGTCAAAAACCTTAAATTGTAGAAACAAAGTGAGAAAAAGGATAATGGAATTAGGGAGACAGATGAAGAGATTGTTAAATTAAAGAACAAGTGGATGATGTGGTAGAATTAGTGCCATAGTTAATGGAATGCAGGACCCCTCCAAGGGTTTACACATTGCATTTAAAGGAGAGATATCTTTCTTTCTAATTTTCTAGGGTAATTTCAGGACTAAACCCTTCCATTAAGACCCCTCAGGATTTTTTTCAAGTCTACAAAGAATCTCCAATAGAGGTTAAGAATTTACTTTGTGAGCAGTACCTACATAATTATGCTGTCCCAGATGACCAGATAAATGGAACCCATTGATGTACATTGGAGATATCTATTCAAGGGCATTTGTGTCCTGGATTCAGAATGAAAACAATTGGGGTGTGCAATTCAAAGCTTATAGAGAAAAGGAACTACGAGAACCCTTGCCTCTTAGGGCTGAATCTCATGATCCTACAATAATGTTTTATGAATGACACCAAATTCTATATAGGCAGTATATTAAGGATAGAGTGTTGCCTCTGTAGGAAGAAACCTATGAAGAATATGAACAAGTGGAGGATACTACAAGAAAAATAGTAGCGGGGTACCTTTCATAGATATGGGATAGATTGACTCATCAGCTAAGGGAAGCTGAGTCACACTCACTGCAAAATTATTATGCAACAAAGAAACGATGTAGGTCCAGTATATACAACTTGGGAGAATATAGAAACATTATTGGTTCCCATTAATATTCCAGCCACCCATCCTATTGTGGCTAGTACCAAACTAAAGATACTACCAGTATGATATAGAAGAAGAAAGACCGAGGGGAATAGGTTGGAACACATGCATGGATTTTATTGGGACCCTAATTTCAAGTATGCTACCAATACTACAAGACAATTAATAGTTGGTGATATGAGAACTCTGACCCAACTAAGGAATAATGCTGCTGGAAGATCAACAAGATCTTAGGTTGGGGGGAAAATGATGAGACAAGTTTATAGTCCTATTTTCTAAGGATTTGTTATGAGGTTCATCATGATACTTCAGGCTTTGATAATGTGATGACACTTTCTACTATGCTATTTCCTTAGAAACTATTACCTTTTGGGCTTAAGTGTAACCTTGAAACAATCCATGATATTAATGCATATACTATGTAATTATTTGTTAAATTTGTAAGGAAGCAAAGGTGTGCGGAAACACTTCCTACGCTAATCTTGAGAGGACGATTTTGCAAATTTCAATATAACTATCACAGAGATCACAAGAAGCAAATAGAGTAGAAATAAAACAAGAAACACATAACACAGTGATTATCGTGGGGAAAACCCATACGGGTGAAAAACCCCACACTCTAAAACTTGCATAGTATATTAACAAATCAACAAGAGATTACAATACACTTGCAATGCAAGTTCTTACAAGAGCATCATCTCAACTCAAACTCAGAGAGACTTCACTAGCATCCTTCTAGCACCCAGCCTTGCAAACCAAAACTCCATCATACAAACTCATCTCCAAGCCCTCATTATATAGGAATTTTACAACCTAGAAACCATTTGTGGTTTTACAATACCATGGGCAAAACCTCAATGACACGTGCTGCCCACCCTTGACATTTGTTTTTCCAAGATAAGAAAACCAGGTTAAAAATAGTTACTCACGTCCAAACTCTTATCCCCTATTTTTGACCCTCATAACTAACATGAAATGTGTCATATGATCTCTAAAAAAGGCCCTCCTATATTATACTATGGACAGGGATCTTTTGACAGCTCATATACCTTTTTCCAAGGCACCGACACATGGAAAACCTCCCAACTACATGTGGAACAATTTAATAAAAATTGCAAGGTTGAGACACATGTATCTCAACATTCTCCCACTTGTTGAATACCTTGCAAGATTAAGGGGATCCATATTACCATGGACTCAACAGTCAGGGGCCAATAGGCCCATAGACTCCGAACACCATCTGAACTTCTCTATGCTCACGGGCTTAGTTAATGAATCAACAACATTCACCAAAGTTTTTACTTTCGGAGGAGATGAGAAGGAAGGTTTCTCTGAATGCCAAAGAGGCTTTGAGTGTTCGAGGAAGACCAAAAGAAAGAGGCAAGAATGAAAAGAAGAATGGCCATTCTAAGTCCAAGAATAAGGGGAGATCAAAATCTCCTGGTAAGTCCAAGGTAATTTGCTGGAATTGTGGAAAGCCTGGACATTTCCGAAAGGACTGTAAAGAAGAAAAGAAGAAAAAGAAGAAGAAGCAAGATTCTGATTCTGAGTCCGAGAAGGAAGATGGAGATGCTTTTATTGCAGCCTTGGCCACTCGTGCAGGTGACAATGCATGGTTGATAGACTCAGGTGCATCTTTCCACATGACTCCTATTAGAAATTGGTTTAGTAAGTATGAAAAGTTTGATGGTGGTAAGGTGTATTTGGGTGATAACTCCTTTCTTGATATTGTTGGTCGTGGAAGTGTTCATGTTAAATTTTCTGATGGTAGAACTAGAAGATTTGATGGTGTCTTGCATGTCCCAGGACTAGCAAGAAATTTTTTATCTGTTAGCAAACTAATAGATGCGGGTGTGCATGTATAGTTTTCTGAAGCAGGTGTGAAAATGGTGAGAGGTGCTAAGGTAATAGCAAGAGGAAGCAGAATGGGTACATTGTACTAGCTTGATGCATGCACAGTTGAGTGCAATAGCACTTCTGATAAGACTGTGATAAAGACTATGTTGGAAAAGGAGAGGGTGTCTCTTTCAGCAGATGGTCATGGTTTTTGGATACCCAAGGGTGCTTAGTCTACCGAATCAAAGTTTCCTGCAGAGAAGACAATGTTGTGGCACTTGAGACTCGGTCACATAGGTGAGAAGGGTCTACGAACTTTGAAAAATAAGAACCTTGTTAATGGGTTGAATGATTGCAATCTTGAATTTGATTTTTGTGAGCATTGTATTTATGGAAAACAAAACCGTATTCAGTTTTACTCCAGTTCTTATAAGTCTTCAAGTGTTTTGGATCTAATCCATTCAGATGTATTTGGTCCAGTTGATGTTTCTTCTATTGGTAAATCAGTTTATTATGTTTCTTTCATTGATGATTTTAGTAGAAGAACATGGGTTTATTTTCTTAAGAGTAAAGCTGAAGTTTTTAGTCCTTTCAAAGAATTTAAAGCAATGGTTGAGTTGCAGACTGGAAAGAAAATAAAATGTTTAAGGACAGATAATGGCGGTGAATATTGCTCCAATGATTTTGATACATTTTGTAAATATTGTGGTATTAAGAGACAGAAGACAACTCCGTATTCTCCACATCAGAATGGAGTTGCAAAAAGAATGAACAGGACCTTGATGGAGAAGGCTAGGAGTATGCTAAGTGCTGCTGGTCTAGAACAAAAGTTCTGGGCTAAAGCTGTAGCCACTGCTTGCTAACTGATAAACAGGTCTCCTACATCAGCTCTTGTTGATAAAACGCCAATGGAAGCGTGGTCGGGCCACAAGCCTTCACTTAGTCATCTGAGAGTTTTTGGTTGTGAGGCATATGCTCATGTGCCAAAGGAGAAGCAGACAAAATTGAATAACAAAGCTGTTAAATGTATATTCATTGGATACAGTAATAGTGTGAAAGGATAAAAGCTTTGGGATCCTCTTGCACAAAAGGTATTTTATTCCAGAAGTGTTAGTTTTAGAGAAACTAAGTCTTCTTCTGTTACAGTGCAGCTAGAACAAAAGGAAGAAAAGAAAGATTTGATTCAACTGCCTGCTACACCTGAAAAAGTTGAATCGAGGCCCTTAGAAAGACAGGAAGTTGATGAGAGCTCTACGAGTTTTGAATCATTAGAGGAAGAAGGAGAACCTGAACCTGAACTTGTTCAAAGGTCTACTAGACAAAGAAAACCACCTGAAAGGTATGGATATTATCCTGATGATTGGAGATGCATATTTGCTTTGAATGCTAATATTGATGGACCGAAATCTGTAGAAGAGGCTCTTGGTATGAATGATTCAGAGTCCTGGAAAATTGCCATGGATGAAGAGATGGCAGCTCTTAAGAAGAATGACACATGGGACCTTGTACCATTGCCTGAAGGACGAAAGCTTGTTGGTTGCAAATGGGTGTTCAAAAAGAAGATAGGTTTAGATGGAAGAAGTGAGAAGTACAAAGCACGTTTGGTTGCAAAAGGTTACTCCCAGGTTGAGGGAGTAGATTATGGTGTGATTTTTTCTCCTGTAACCAAAATGACATCCATTCGTTTCTTGCTTTCTATTGCAGCAGCTTATGATCTAGAGGTCGAACAAATGGATGTAAAAACTGCTTTCCTTCATGGAGATTTGGAGGAAGAAATTTATATGACACAACCAGAGCACTATGTTGTAAAAGGTAAAAGTAATTTGGTCTGTAAGTTGAAGAAATCCTTGTATGGTTTAAAACAAAGTCCTAGGATGTGGTACCAGAAGTTTGATACATATGTATTGAGTTTGGGGTTTGTGTAGTCTAAATCTGATCATTGTATATATTTCAAATCTGATGGTGATCGTTTCCTGGTTATTGCCTTGTATGTTGATGACATGTTGTTAATTGGGAAAGGAAAAGGTTTGATTGCAAAATTAAAATCTCAACTCTCGACAAAATTTGATATGAAAGATCTTGGTGCAGCAAGACACATTCTGGGAATGGAGATTGTAAGAGATAGAAAAAACAAAAAGCTTTGGCTAGGCCAGAGTAAGTATGTTGGTACTATTCTGAGAGGATTTAATATGCAAGATTCTAGACCATTGAGTGTTCCTGTTACAATGGGAACAAAGCTTTCTAGTTCACAGTGTCCTACATCCCCATTGGAGATGGAAGAGATGAGTCGAGTACCATACCAAAGTGTTGTTGGAAGTTTGATGTATGCTATGGTTTGTACAAGACCAGATATTGCCCAAGCAGTGGGAGTTTTTTCCCGTTACAGATCTAATCTAGGAAGAGCACATTGGGATGCAGTAAAAAGAGTTTTTAGATACTTGCGGGGTACCGCGGAGTACTCCATATGTTTTCATGGAACAGGAAATGAACATTCCTTGGATATTAGAGGCTTTGTGGATTCAGACTAGGCTGGTGATGTTGATAGAAGAAGATCCACCAATGCATATGTGTTTACATTATTTGGTGGTGCAATTAGCTGGATGAGCAAGTGACAGGTTGTGGTCGCTTTGTCCACTACTAAGGCAGAATATATGGCAGCTACTCATGCCTGTAAGGAAGCCATCTGGCGAAAGAGATTGTGTTCAGATGTAGAGTTCAAACAGGGTGCAGTGACAATTTACAATGACAATTAGAGTGCAATCTGCCTAGCGAAGAACCCTAGTTTTCATGCCAGGACCAAGTGCATTGATGTACAATATCATTTTGTGAGAGATATGATTGAGGATGGGAAGGTGAAGCTGGAAAAGGTAGAAACTTTGGTGAATGTTGCTGATTCATTAACTAAGCCCGTGAGCATAGAGAAATTCAGATGGTGTTAAGAGTCTATGGGCCTCTCAGCCCCTAGCAATTAAGTCCATGATATTTTGGATCCCCTGACTCTTGCAAGGTGTTCGACAAGTGGGAGAATGTTGAGAAACATGTGTCTCAACCTTGCAGGCTTTTTCTAGAAAATTCCAGAATTTTTTTCAGGTAGTTTTCCACATGTTTATGCATTGGAAAATGGTTAGTGAGTTGTTAAAAATGAGTCTTGTCCATAGTAGAATATAGGTGGGCCATTTTTAGAGCCTTAATGACTCATTTTGTGACTTTTAAGAGGGTCTAAGCTAGGGGACAAAATTATGGACGGGATTACTATTTTAACTTGGTTGTTTTTCTATTTTGGAAATGTAAATGTCAAAAATGGGCACCATGTGGCATGGTGGTTAAGCCCATGGTTTTGTAAAACCACAAGTGGTTTCCAGGTTGTAAAATCACTATAAAAGGAGGGCTTGGGGAGGAGTTTGATCATTGAGTTTTTTGCAAGACTGGATGCTAGAAGGAGTCTCTCTGAGTTCGAGTTGTGGTGATGCGCTCCTGTAAGAACTTGCATTGCAAGTGTATTGTAAGAACAGGAGCGCATCACCACAACTCAAACTCAGAGAGACTCCTTCTAGCATCCAGTCTTGCAAAAAACTCAATGATCAAACTCCTCCCCAAGCCCTCCTTTTATAGTGATTTTACAACCTGGAAACCACTTGTAGTTTTACAAAACCATGGGCTTAACCACCATGCCACATGGTGCCCATTTTTGACATTTACATTTCGAAAATGGAAAAACAACCAGGTTAAAATAGTAATCCCGTCCATAATTTTGCCCCCTAGCTTAGACGCTCTTAAAAGTCACAAAATGAGTCATTAAGGCTCTAAAAATGGCCCACCTATATTCTACTATGGACAAGACTCATTTTAACAACTCTTATACCTTTTTCCAAGGCACCGACACATGGGAAACCTCCCAACTACATTTGGAACAATTTACCAAAAATTGCAAGGTTGAGACACATGTATCTCAACATTCTCCCACTTGTTGAATACCTTGCAAGAGTTAGGGGATCCATATTACCATGGACTCAACAGTCAAGGGCCAAGAGGCCCATAGACTCTGAACACCATCTGAACTTCTTTGTGCTCACGGGCTTAGTTAATGAATCAACAACATTCACCAAAGTTTCTACCTTTTCCAGCTTCACCTTGCCATCCTCAATCATATCTCTCACAAAATGATGTTGTACATCAATGTGCTTGGTCCTAGCATGAAAACTAGGGTTCTTCGCTAGGCAGATTGCACTCTGACTGTCACTGTAAATTGTCACTGCACCCTGTTTGAACTCTATATCTGAACACAATCGCTTTAGCCAGATGGTTTCCTTACAGACATGAGTAGCTGCCATATATTCTACCTCAGTAGTGGACAAAGCGACCACAACCTGTCGCTTGTTCATCCAGCTAATTGCACCACCAAATAATGTAAACACATATGCACTGGTGGATCTTCTTCTATCAACATCACCGGCCCAGGCTAAATCCACATAGCCTCGAATATCTAAGGAATGCTCATTTCCTGTTCCATGAAAACATATCGAGTACTCTGAAGTACCCCTCAAGTATCTGAAAACTCTTTTTACTGCATCCCAATGTGCTCTTCCTGGATTAGACATGTAATGGGAAAGAACTCCCACTGCTTGGGCAATGTCTGGTCTTGTACAGACCATAGCATACATCAAACTTCCAATAGCACTCTAATATGGTACTTGACTCATCTCTTCCATCTCCAATGGGGATGTAGGACACTGTGAACTAGAAAGCTTTGTTCCTATTGTAATAGGAACACTCAATGGTCTAGAATCTTGCATATTAAATCTTCTCAGAATAGTACCAACATACTTACTCTGGCCTAGCCAAAGCTTTTTGTTTTGTCTATCTCTTACAATCTCCATTCTCAGAATATGTCTTGTTGCACCAAGATCTTTCATATCAAATTTTGCCGAGAGTTGAGATTTTAATTCTGCAATCAAACCTTTTCCTTTCCCAATAAACAACATGTCATCAACATACAAGGCAATAACCAGGAAATGATCACCATCAAATTTGAAATATATACAGTGATCAGGTTTAGATCACACAAATCCCAAACTCAACACATATGTATCAAACTTCTGGTATCACATCCTAGGACTCTATTTTAAACCATACAAGGATTTCTTCAACTTACAGACCAAATGACTTTTACCTTTCATCACATAGTGCTTTGGCTGTGTCATGTAAATTTCTTCCTCCAAATCTCCATGAAGGAAAGCAGTTTTTACATCCATTTGTTCGACCTCTAGATCATAAGCTGCTGCAATAGAAAGCAAGAAACGAATGGATGTCATTTTGGCTACAGGAGAAAAAATCTCACCATAATCTACTCCCTCAACCTCAGCTTCAGATACCTCTTCTTCCTCTGATGATTCAGAACTCATAGAGCTCTCCTCGACTTCTTATCTTTCAAAGGGCCTCGATTCAACTTTCTCCGATGTAGCAGGTAGTTGAATCACATCTTTCTTTTGTTCTGTTTGTTCTGGCTGCACTGTAACAGAAGAAGGCTTAGTTTCTCTAAAAATAACACTTCTGAAATAAAATACCTTTTGTGCAAGAGGATCCCAAAGCTTGTATCCTTTCACACTATAACTGTATCCAATGAATATACATTTAACAGCTTTGTTATCCAATTTTGTTTGCTTCTCCTTTGGCACATGAGCATATGCCTCACAACCAAAAACTCTCAGATGACTAAGTGAAGGCTTGTGGCCCAACCACGCTTCCATTGACATTTTATCAGCAAGAGCTGATGTAGGAGACCTGCTTATCAGGTAGCAGGCAGTGGCTATAGCTTCAGCCCAGAACTTTTGTTCTAGACCACCACCACTTAGCATACTCCTAGCCTTCTCTATCAAGGTCCTGTTCATTCTTTCTGCAACTCCATTCTGTTGTGGAGAATACGGAGTTGTCTTCTATCTCTTAATACCACAATCTTTACAAAATGTATCAAAATAATTGGAGCAATATTCACCGCCATTATCTATCGTTAAACATTTTATTTTCTTTTTAGGCTGCAACTCAACCATTGCTTTAAATTCTTTGAAACGACTGAAAACTTCAGTTTTACTCCTAAGAAAATAAACCCATGTTCTTCTACTGAAATCATCAATGAAAGAAACATAATAAACTGATCTACCAAAAGAAGGAACATCAACTGGACCAAATACATCGGAATGGATTAGATCCAAAATACATGAAGACTTATGAGAACTCGAGTAAAACTGAATGTGGTTTTGTTTACCATAGATACAATGCTCACAAAAATCAAATTCAAGATTGCAATCATTCAACCTATCAACAAGGTTCTTATTTTTCAAAGTTCGTAGACGCTTCTCACCTATGTGGCCGAGTCTCAGGTGCCACAACATTGTCTTCTCTGTAGGCAACTTTGACTCGGTAGACAGAGCACCCTTGGGTACCCAAAAACCATGACCATCTGCTGAAGGAGACACCCTCTCCTTTTCCAACATAGTCGTTATCATAGTCTTATCAAAAGTGCTATTGCACTCAACTATGCATGCATCAAGCTGGTACAATGTACCCATTCTGCTTCCTCTTGCTATTACCATAGCACCTCTCACCATTTTCACACCTGCTTCAGAAAACTGTACATGCACACTCGCATCTATTAACTTGCTAATAGATAACAAATTCCTTGCTAGTCCCGGGATATGCAAGACACCATCAAATCTTCTAATTCTACCATCAGAAAATTTCACACAAATACTTCCACGACCAACAATATCAAGTATTGAGTTAGCACCCAAATACACCTTACCACCATCAAAATTTTCATACTTACTAAACCAGTTTCTATTAGGAGTCATGTGGAAAGATGCACCTGAGTCTATTAACCATGCATTGTCACCTGCACGAGTGGCCAAGGCTACGATGAAAGCATCTCCATCTTCCTTCTCAGACTCAGAATCAGAATCTTGCTTCTTCTTCTTCTTTTTCTTCTCCTCTTTGTAGTCCTTTCGGAAGTGTCCGGGTTTGCCATAGTTCCAACAGATTGCCTTGGACTTCGCAGGAGATTTTGATCTCCCCTTATTCTTGGACTTAGAACGGCGATGCTGCTTTTCGTTCTTGCCTCTTTCTTTTGGTCTTCCTCGAGCACTCACAGCCTCTTTGGCATTCAGAGAGACCTTCCTTCTCATCTCTTTAGAAAGTAGAGAACCAACAACATCCTCCATCTTCAGGGTAATTGAAGTGCTCCCTATGGCCATAACAAGGCTGTCCCATAAGTCTGGCAACGAACATAGCAAGATTTGGCATCTTTCTTCTTCATCCACTGGCACCCCAACAGAGGTCAACTAAGTTACCAACATATTAAATCTTTCTAGATGCTCAAAAATTCGTCCACCTTCTTCCATTCTCAAAGAATACAATTTCTTCCTTAAGAAGATCTTGTTCACAAGTGATTTCGCTTGGTAGATCTCACTTAGCTTCTTCCAAAGCTTCTTTGCAGTAGATTCTTTATGGACATTTATCAGAATAGAGTCTACAAGACACAATCTAATGAGAGCTTTATTTTTTCTATCAGTCACATCATATTGTGTGGCTAAAGTCGGATCTGCGGGCCTATGCTTATGCTCATCAATCGCATCCCATAGATCTCGATCAATCAACAGATCTTCCATCTTCAGCTTGCAAATCTCAAAGTTTGTGCCAGAAAACTTCTCTACATCAATCCTCCTTGATATACTTGCCATCTTTATGATCCTGCAATACAAAAATGAAATACTCTGCACAAGCTCCCACTCAAACCTTGATTAGCTCAAAAAACCTTGTACCCAACAAATAGAAGCAAAACTGGCCAGGCTGTGATACCACTTGTAAGGAAGCAAAGGTGTGCGGAAACGCTTCCTACGCTAATCTTGAGAGGACGGTTATGCAACTTTCAACTTAAATATTACTAAGATACCAAGAAATGCACAATAAAGCATAAACAAAATAGCAATGAACACATAACACAGTGATTACCATTGGGAAACCCTTTTGGGAGAAAAACCCCACCCTCCAAAACCAACATGAAATGTGTCATATAATCTCTTCCTACACTAATCTTGAGAGGACGGTTATGCAACTTTCAACTTAAATATTACTAAGATATCAAGAAATGCACAATAAAGCATAAACAAAATAGCAATGAACACATAACACAGTGATTACCGTGGGGAAACCCTTCTAGGAGAAAAACCCCACCCTCCAAAACCAACATGAAATGTGTCATATAATCTCTTCCTACGCTAATCTCTAGAGGAGGATTTTGCAAATTTCAACATAACTATCACAGAGATCACAAGAAGCAAATAGATTAGAAATAAAACAAGAAACACATAACACAGTGATTATCGTGGGGAAAACTCATACGGGTGAAAAACCCCACACTCTAAAACCTGCATAGTATATTAACAAATCAACAAGAGATTACAATACACTTGCAATGCAAGTTCTTACAAGAGCATCACCTCAACTCAAGCTCAGAGAGACTTTAGTAGCATCCTTCTAGCACCCAGCCTTGCAAACCAAAACTCCATGATCCAAACTCCTCTCCAAGCTCTCATTATATAGGAATTTTACAACCTAAAAACCACTTGTGGTTTTACAATACCATGGGCAAAACTTCCATGACATGTGTTGCCCACCCTTGACATTTGTTTTTCCAAGATAAGAAAACCAGGTTAAAAGTAGTTACTCACGTCCAAACTCTTATCCCCTATTTTTGACCCTCATAACCAACATGAAATGTGTCATATAATCTCTAAAAATGGCCCTCCTATATTATACTATGGACAAGGCATCTTTTAACAACTCTTATACCTTTTTTCAAGGCATCGACACATGGGAAACCTCCCAACTACGTTTGAAATAATTTACCAAAAAATTGCAAGGTTGAGACACATGTATCTCAACACTCTCCCACTTGTCAAATACCTTGCAAGAGTCAGGGGATCCATATTACCATGGACTCAACAGTCAGGGGCCAAGAGGCCCATAGACTCCGAACACCATCTGAACTTCTCTATGCTCACGGGCTTAGTTAATAAATCGACAATATTCACCAAAGTTTCTACCTTCTCCAGCTTCACCTTTCCATCCTCAACCATATCTCTCACAAAATGATATTGTACATCAATGTGTTTGGTCCTGGCATGAAAAGTTGGTTTCTTCGCTAGGCAGATTGCACTCTGACTGTCACTATAAATTGTCATTACACCCTGTTTAAACTCTATATCTGAACGAAATCTCTTAAGCCAAATGGCTTCTTTGCAGGCGTGAGTAGCTACCATATACTCTGCCTCTGTAATGGACAAAGTGACCACAGCCTGTCGCTTGCTCATCCAGCTAATTGCACCACCAAATAATGTAAACACATATGCACTAGTGGATCTTCTTTTATCAACATCAATAGCCTAGTCTGAATCCACAAAGCCTCTAATATCCAAGGAATATTCATTTCCTATTCCATGAAAATATATAGAGTACTCCGCAGTACCCCGCAAGTATCTAAAAACTCTTTTTACTGCATCCCAATGTGCTCTTCTTGGATTAGACATGTAATGAGAAATAACTCCCACTGCTTAGGCAATATCTGGTCTTGTACAAACCATAGCATACATCAAACTTTCAATAGCACTTTGGTATGGTACTCGACTCATCTCTTCCATCTCCAATGGGGATGTAGGACACTATGAACTAGAAAGCTTTGTTCCCATTGTAACAGGAACACTCAATGGTCTAGAATCTTGCATATTAAATCTTCTCAGAATAGTACCAACATACTTACTCTGGCCTAGCCAAAGCTTTTTGTTTTTTCTATCTCTTACAATCTCCATTCCCAGAATGTGTCTTGCTGCACCAAGATCTTTCATATCAAATTTTTTCGAGAGTTGAGATTTTAATTCTGCAATCAAACCTTTTTCTTTCCCAATAAACAACATGTCATCAACATACAAGGCAATAACTAAGAAATGATCACCATCAGATTTGAAATATATACAGTGATCAGATTTAGACCGCACAAACCCCAAACTCAATACATATGTATCAAACTTCTGGTACCACATCCTAGGACTTTGTTTTAAACCATACAAGGATTTCTTCAACTTACAGACCAAATTACTTTTACCTTTTACCACACAGTGCTATGGCTGTGTCATATAAATTTCTTTCTCCAAATCTCCACGAAGGAAAGCAATTTTTACATCCATTTGTTTGACCTCTAGATCATAAGTTGTTGCAATAGAAAGCAAGAAACGAATGGATGTCATTTTGGCTACAGGAGAAAAAATCTCACCATAATCTACTCCCTCAACCTGGGAGTAACCTTTTGCAACCAAACGTGCTTTGTACTTCTCAATTCTTCCATATGAACCTATCTTCCTTTTGAACACCTATTTGCAACCAACAAGTTTTCGTCCTTCAGGCAATGGTACAAGGTCCCATGTGTCATTCTTCTTAAGAGCTGCCATCTCTTCATCCATTGCAATTTTCCAAGATTCTGAATCATTCATACCAAGAGCCTCTTCTACAGATTTCGGTTCATCAATATTAGCATTCAAAGCAAATATGCATCTCCAATCATCAGGAGAATATCCATACCTTTTAGGTGGTTTTCTTTGTCTAGTAGACCTTCGAACAAGTTCAGGTTTAGGTTCTTCTTCTTCCTCTGATGATTTAAAACTCGTAGAGCTCTCATCAACTTCCTGTCTTTCTAAGGGCCTCGATTCATCTTTTTCAGGTGTAGTAGGCAGTTGAATCACATCTTTCTTTTTTTCCTTTTGTTCTGGCTGCACTGTAACAGAAGAAGACTTAGTTTATCTAAAAATAACACTTCTGGAATAAAATACCTTTTGTGCAAGAGGATCCCAAAGCTTGTATCCTTTCACACTATAACTGTATCCAATGAATATACATTTAACAACTTTGTTATCCAATTTTGTCCGCTTGTCCTTTGGCACATGAGCATATGCCTCACAACCAAAAACTCTCAGATGACTAAGTGAAGGCTTGTGGCCCGACCACGCTTCCATTGGTGTTTTATCAACAAGAGCTGATGTAGGAGACCTGTTTATCAGGTAGTAGGCAGTGGCTACAGCTTTAGCCTAGAACTTTTGTTCTAGACCAGCACCACTTAGCATACTCCTAGCCTTCTCCATGAAGGTCCTGTTCATTCTTTCTGCAACTCCATTCTATTGTGGATAATACGGAGTTGTCTTCTGTCTCTTAATACCACAATCTTTACAAAATGTATCAAAATCATTGGAGCAATATTCACTGCCATTATCTATCCTTAAAAATTTTATTTTCTTTCTAGTCTGCAACTCAACCATTGCTTTAAATTATTTGAAACGACTAAAAAGT
The DNA here is from genome assembly GCF_030272615.1 of Cryptomeria japonica. Taxonomy (NCBI): domain Eukaryota; kingdom Viridiplantae; phylum Streptophyta; class Pinopsida; order Cupressales; family Cupressaceae; genus Cryptomeria; species Cryptomeria japonica. The sequence continues at coordinate 696,243,190 of NC_081414.1, forward strand.
TCAGCTTTACTCTTAAGAAAATAAACCCATGTTCTTCTACTAAAATCATCAATGAAAGAAACATAATAAACTGATTTACCAATAGAAGAAACATCAACTGGACCAAATACATCCAAATGGATTAGATCCAAAACACTTGAAGACTTATAAGAATTGAAGTAAAACTGAATACGGTTTTGTTTTCCATAAATACAATGCTTACAAAAATCAAATTCAAGATTGCAATCATTCAACCCATTAACAAGGTTCTTATTTTTCAAAGTTCGTAGACCCTTCTCACCTATGTGGCCGAGTCTCAGGTGCCACAACATTGTCTTCTCTGTAGAAAACTTTGATTCGGTAGACAGAGCACCCTTGGGTACCGAAAAACCATGACCATCTGCTGAAAGAGACACCCTCTCCTTTTCCAACATAGTCTTTATCACAGTCTTATCAGAAGTGCTATTGCACTCAACTGTGCATGCATCAAGCTGGTACAATGTAGCCATTCTGCTTCCTCTTGCTATTACCATAGCACCTCTCACCATTTTCACACCTGCTTCAGAAAACTGTACATGCACACCCGCATCTATTAGTTTGCTAACAGATAACAAATTTCTTGCTAGTCCCGGGACATGCAAGACACCATCAAATCTTCTAGTTCTACCATCAGAAAATTTAACATGAACACTTCCATGACCAACAATATCAAGAAAGGAGTTATCACCCAAATACACCTTACCACCATCAAACTTTTCATACTTACTAAACTAGTTTCTAATAAGAGTCATGTGGAAAGATGCACCTGAGTCTATCAACCATGCATTGTCACCTGCACGAGTGGCCAAGGCTGCAATAAAAGCATCTCCATCTTCCTTCTCGGACTCAGAATCAGAATCTTGCTTCTTCTTCTTTTTCTTCTTTTCTTCTTTACAGTCCTTTTGGAAATGTCCGGGCTTTCCACAATTCCAGCAAATTACCTTGGACTTACCAGGAGATTTTGATCTCCCCTTTTTCTTGGACTTAGAACGGCCATTCTGCTTTTTATTTTTGCCTCTTTCTTTTGGTCTTCCTCGAACACTTAAAGCCTCTTTGGCATTCAGAGAAACCTTCCTACTCATCTCCTCAGAAAGTAGAGAACCAACAACATCCTCCATCTTCAAGACAACTGCAATGCTCCCTATTGCCATCGTAAGGCTGCCCCATGAGTCTGGCAACCAACATAACAAAATTTGGCACCTTTCTTCTTTATCCATTAGTACCCCAACTGAGGTCAACTGAGTCACCAACATATTAAAACTTTTCAGATACTCATAAATTCCTCCACCTTCTTCCATTCTCAAGGAATGCAACTTCTTCCTCAAGAAAATTTTATTCTCAAGTGATTTTGCTTGGTAGATCTCACTTAGCTTCTTCCAAAACTTCTTCGGAGTAGATTCTTCGTAGACATTAATCAGAATTGAGTCTGCAAGGCACAATCTTATGAGACCTTTAACTTTTCTATCCATTACATCATATTGTACAAATAAAGTCAGATATGTGAGCCTTGACTTATTCTCATCGACTGCATCCCATAGATCTCGATCAGTCAACAGATCTTCCATCTTCAGCTTCTACATTTCAAAGTTTGTGCCAGAAAACTTCTCTACATCAATCCTCCCTGATATACTTGCCATATTTACGATCCTGCAATACAAAAATGAAATACTCTGCACAAGCTCCCACTCAAACCTTGATTAGCTCAAAAAACCCTGTACCCAACAAATAGAAGCAAAACTGGCCAGGCTCTAATACCACTTGTAAGGAAGCAAAGTTGTGCGGAAATGCTTCCTACGCTAATCTTGAGAGGACGATTTTGCAAATTTCAACATAACTATCACAGAGATCACAAGAAGCAAATAGAGTAGAAATAAAACAAGAAACACATAACACAGTGATTATCGTGGGGAAAACTCATACGGGTGAAAAACCCCACACTCTAAAACCTGCATAGTATATTAACAAATCAACAAGAGATTACAATACACTTGCAATGCAAGTTCTTACAAGAGCATCACCTCAACTCAAGCTTAGAGAGAATTCAGTAGCATCCTTCTAGCACCCAGCCTTGCAAACCAAAACTCCATGATCCAAACTCCTCTCCAAGCCCTCATTATATAGGAATTTTACAACCTAGAAACCACTTGTGGTTTTAAAATACCATGGGCAAAACTTCCATGACATGTGTTGCCCACCCTTGACATTTGTTTTTCCAAGATAAGAAAACCAGGTTAAAAGTAGTTACTCACGTCCAAACTCTTATCCCCTATTTTTGACCCTCATAACCAACATGAAATGTGTCATATAATCTCTAAAAATGGCCCTCCTATATTATACTATGGTCAAGGCATCTTTTAACAACTTTTATACCTTTTTTCAAGGCACCGACACATGGGAAACCTCGCAACTACATTTGAAACAATTTACCAAAAAATTGCAAGGTTGAGACACATGTATCGAATGTTGAGATACATGTGTCTCAACCTTGCAATTTTTAGTAAATTGTTCCAAATGTAGTGGGGAGGTTTTCCGTGTGTTGGTGCCTTGGAAAAAGGTATATGAGTTGTCAAAAGATCCCTGTCCATAGTATAATATAGGAGGGCCTTTTTTAGAGATCATATGACACATTTCATGTTAGTTATGTGGGTCAAAAATAGGGGATAAGAGTTTGGATGTGAGTAACTATTTTTAACCTGGTTTTCTTATCTTAGAAAAACAAATGTCAAGGGTGGGCAACACATGTCATGGAGGTTTTGCCCATGGTATTGTAAAACCACAAATGGTTTCCAGGTTGTAAAATTCCTATATAATGAGGGCTTGGAGATGAGTTTGTATGATGGAGTTTTGGTTTGCAAGGCTGGGTGCTAGAAGGATGCTAGTGAAGTCTCTCTGAGCTTGAGTTGAGGTGATGCTCTTGTAAGAATTTTCATTGCAAGTGTATTGTAAGCTCTTGTTGATTTGTTAATATACTATGTAGGTTTTAGAGTGTGGGGTTTTTCACCTGTATGGGTTTTCCCCATGATAATCACTGTGTTATGTGTTTCTTGTTTTATTTCTACTCTATTTGCTTCTTGTGATCTCTGTGATAGTTATGTTGAAAGTTGCAAAATCGTCCTCTCAAGATTAGTGTAGGAAGCGTTTCCACACACCTTTGCTTTCTTACAAGTGGTATCAGAGCCTGACCAGTTTTGCTTCTATTTGTTGGGTACAGGGTTTTTTGAGCTAATCAAGGTTTGAGTGGAAGCTTGTGCAGAGTATTTCATTTCTGTGTTGCAGAATTGAAAAGATGGCAAGCATTTCAGGGAGGATTGATGTAGAGAAGTTTTTTGGCACAAACTTTGAGATGTGGAATTTGGAGATGGAAGATCTGTTGATTGATCGAGATCTATGGGATGCGATTGATGAGAATAAGCATAGGCCCGCAGATCTGACTTTAGCCACACAATATGATGTGACTGATAGAAAATCTAAAGGTCTCATCAGATTGTGTCTTGCAAACTCTATTCTGATAAGTGTCCATGAAGAATCTACTGCAAAGAAGCTTTGGAAGAAGCTAAGTGAGATCTACCAAGCGAAATCACATGTGAACAATATCTTCTTAAGGAAGAAATTGTATTCTTTGAGAATGGAAGAAAGTGGACGAATTTCTGAGCATCTGGAAAGGTTTAATATGATGGTAACTCAATTGGCCTCTGTTGGGGTGCCAATGGATGAAGAAGAAAGATGCCAAATCTTGCTATGTTCCTTGCTTGACTCATGGGACAACCTTGTTATGGCCATAGGGAGCACTTCAATTACCTTGAAGATGGAGGATGTTGTTGGTTCTCTACTTTCTAAAGAGATGAGAAGGAAGGTCTCTCTGAATGCCAAAGAGGCTCTGAGTGTTCGAGGAAGACCAAAAGAAAGAGGCAAGAACGAAAAAGCAGCATGGCCGTTCTAAGTCCAAGAATAAGGGGAGATCAAAATCTCTTGCGAAGTCCAAGGCAATCTGCTGGAATTGTGGCAAACCCAAACACTTCTGGAAGGACTGCAAAGAGGAGAAGAAAAAGAAGAAGAAGAAGCAAGATTCTGATTCTGAGTCTGAGAAGGAAGATGGAGATGCTTTCATCACAGCCTTGGCCACTCGTGCAGGTGACAATGCATGGTTAATAGACTCAGGTGCATCTTTCCACATGACTCCTAATAGAAACTGGTTTAGTAAGTATGAAAATTTTGATGGTGGTAAGGTGTATTTGGGTGATAACTCAGTACTTGATATTGTTGGTCGTGGAAGTATTCGTGTGAAATTTTCTGATGGTAGAATTAGAAGATTTGATGGTGTCTTGCATATCCCGAGACTAGCAAGGAATTTTTTATCTGTTAGCAAGCTAATAGATGAGGGTGTGCAAGTACAATTTTTTGAAGCAGGTGTGAAAATGGTAAGAGGTGCTATGGTGATAGCAAGAGGAAGCAGATTGGGTACATTGTACCAGCTTGATGCATGCACAGTTAAGTGCAATAGTACTTCTGATAAGATTGTGAAAAAGACTACTCAGTTGGAAAAGGAGAGGGTTTCTCTTTCAACAAATGGTCATGGTTTTTGGGTACCCAAGGGTACTTTGTCTACCGAATCAATGTTCCCTGCAAAGAAGACCATGTTATGGCACCAGAGACTTGGCCACATAGGTGAGAAGGGTCTACGAACCTTGAAAAATAAGAACCTTGTTGACGAGTTGAATGATTGCAATCTTGAATTTGATTTTTTTGAGCATTGTATCTATGGTAAACAAAACCGCATTCAGTTTTACTCGAGTTCTCATAAGTCTTCATGTATTTTGGATCTAATCCATTCGGATGTATTTGGTCCAGTTGATGTTCCTTCTATTGGTAGATCAGTTTATTATGTTTCTTTTATTGATGATTTCAGTAGAAGAACATGGGTTTATTTTTTTAGGAGTAAAAGTGAAGTTTTCAGTCGTTTCAAAGAATTTAAAGCAATGGTTGAGTTGCAGACTGGAAATAAAATAAAATGTTTGAGAACTAATAATGGTGGTGAATTTTGCTCCAATGATTTTGACACATTTTGTAAAGATTGTGGTATTAAAAGAGAGAAGACAACTCCGTATTCTCCACAACAGAATGGAGTTGTAGAAAGAATGAACAGGACCTTGATAGAGAAGGCTAGGAGTATGCTGAGTGGAGCTGGACTAGAACAAAAGTTCTAGGCTGAAGTTGTAGCCACTGCCTGCTACCTAATAAATAGGTCTCCTACATCAGCTCTTGTTGATAAGACGCCAATGGAAGCATGGTCGGGCCACAAGCCTTCACTTAGACATCTGAGAGTGTTCAATTGCGAAGCATATGCTCATGTGCCAAAGGAGAAGCGAACAAAATTGGAGAACAAAGCTGTTTAATGTATTTTCATCGGATACAGTTATGGTGTAAAAGGATACAAGCTTTGGAATCTTGTTGAACAAAAGGTATTTTATTCAAGAAGTGTTAGTTTTAGAGAAACTAAGCCTTCTTCTGTTACAGTGCAGCCAGAACAAATAGAACAAAAGAAAGATGTGATTCAACTACCTGCTACACCGGAGAAAGTTGAATCGAGGCCCTTAGAAAGACAAGAAGTCGAGGAGAGCTCTTTGAGTTCTGAATCATCAGAGGAAGAAGAGGTACCTAAAGCTGAACCTGAAGCTGAAACTGAACCAGATCTTGCTCAAAGGTCTACTAGACAAAGGAAACCACCTGAAAGGTATGGGTATTCTTCTGATGATTGGAGATGCATATTTGCATTGAATGCTAACATTGATGAACCAAGATCTATAGAAGAGGCTCTTGGTATGAATGATTTAGAGTCCTGGAAAATAGCCATGGATGAAGAAATGGCAGCTCTTAAGAGGAATGAAACATGGGACCTTGTACCTTTGCCTTAAGGACGAAAGCCTGTTGGTTGTAAATGGGTGTTCAAGAAGAAGATGGGTTCAGATGGAAGCATTGAGAAGTATAGAGCACGTTTGGTTGCAAAAGGTTACTCTCAGGTTGAGGGAGTAGATTATGGTGAGATTTTTTCTCTAGTAGCCAAAATGACATCCATTAGATTTTTACTTTCTATTGCAGCAGCCTATGATCTAGAGATCGAGCAAATGGATGTGAAAACAACTTTCCTTCATGGAGATTTGGAGGAAGAAATTTACATGACACAACCAAAGCACTATGTGATGAAAGGTAAAAGTCATTTGGTCTGTAAGTTGAAGAAATCCTTGTATGGTTTAAAACAGAGTCCTAGGATGTGGTACCAGAAGTTTGATACATATGTGTTGAGTTTAGGATTTGTGCGATCTAAATCTGATCACTGTATATATTTTAAATCTGATGGTGATCGTTTCTTCGTCATTGCCCTGTATGTCGATGACATGTTATTTATTGGCAAAGGAAAAGGTTTGATTGCAGAGTTAAAATCTCAGCTCTCGATAAAGTTTGAAATGAAAGATCTTGGTGTAGCTAGGCACATTCTGGGAATGGAGATTGTAAGAGATAGACAAAACAAAAAGCTTTGGCTAGGCCAGAGCAAGTATGTTGGTACTATTTTGAAAAGATTCAATATGCAGGATTTAAGACCATTGAGTGTTCCTATTACAATGAGAACAAACCTTTCTAGTTCACAGTGTCCTACATCCCCATTGGAGATGGAAGAGATGAGTCGAGTACCATATCAGAGTGCTGTTGGAACTTTGATGTATGCTATGGTCTGTACAAGACCAGACATTGCCCAAGTAGTGGGAGTTCTTTCTCGTTATATGTCTAATCCAGGAAGAGCACATTGGGATGCAGTAAAAAGAGTTTTCAGATACTTGAGGGGTACTTCAGAGTACTCGATATATTTTCATGGAACAGGAAATGAGCATTCCTTAGATATTCGAGGCTATGTGGATTCAGACTGGGCCGGTGATCTTGATAGAAGAAGATCGACTAGTGCATATGTGTTTACATTATTCAGTGGTGCAATCAGTTGGATGAGCAAGCAATAGGTTGTGGTTGCTTTGTCCACTACTAAGGCAGAATATATGGCAGCTACTCATGCCTGTAAGGAAGCCATCTGGCTAAAGAGATTTTGTTCAGATATATCGTTCAAACATGGTGCAGTGACAATTTACAGTGACAGTCAGAGTGCAATTTGCCTAGCGAAGAACCCTAGTTTTCATGCCAGGACCAAGCACATTGATGTACAATATCATTTTGTGAGAGATATGATTGAGGATGGCAAGGTGAAGCTGGAAAAGGTAGACACTTTGGTGAATGTTGCTGATGCATTAACTAAGCCTGTGAGCATAGAGAAATTCAGATGGTGTTCAGAATCTATGGGCCTCTTGGCCCCTAGCAATTAAGTCCATGATATTTTGGATCCCCTGACTCTTGCAAGGTGTTCGACAAGTGGGAGAATGTTGAGAAACATGTGTCTCAACCTTGCAATCTTTTTCTGGAAAATTCCAGAATTTGTTTGAGGTAGTTTTCCACATGTTTATGCATTGGAAAATGGTTAGTGAGTTGTTAAAAATGAGTCTTGTCCATAGTAGAATATAGGTGGGCCATTTTTAGAGCCTTAATGACTCATTTTGTGACTTTTAAGAGGGTCTAAGCTAGGGGACAAAATTATGGACGGGATTACTATTTTAACCTGGTTGTTTTTCCATTTTGGAAATGTAAATGTCAAAAATGGGCACCATGTTGCATGGTGGTTAAGCCCATGGTTTTGTAAAACCACAAGTGGTTTCCAGGTTGTAAAATCACTATAAAAGGAGGGCTTGGGGAGGAGTTTGATCATTGAGATTTTTGCAAGACTGGATGCTAGAAGTAGTCTCTCTGAGTTCGAGTTGTGGTGATGCGCTTCTGTAAGAACTTGCATTGCAAGTGTATTGTAATCAACTTGATTTGATAATACATTGTGCGAGTTTTGGAGGGTGGGGTTTTTCTCCCAGAAGGGTTTCCCCACTGTAATCACTGTGTTATGTGTTCATTGCTATTTTGTTTATGCTTTATTGTGCATTTCTTGATATCTTAGTAATATTTAAGTTGAAAGTTGCATAACCGTCCTCTCAAGATTAGCGTAGGAAGCGTTTCCGCACACCTTTGCTTCCTTACAAGATGTTGTTTCAAGACGATTTGGTAAATGTGGTTGTTTGTATGTGTTAACATGTTTTGCACGTTTGTAATAAGAAAGTGGTGTTATGATGAAGCTTGCAACAAGGAGTAGGACTCTTACTAGTTGACTAGTTGTTGAAGGAGTCAAGGAATAACTAACGTAGAGAAGCTTTCTCTACTTAATGCTACAACTACCTTCTTAATTAATCATGTATAATTAGTTGAGTCCATTTAGGGGCATGCTGTGCTATATCTCCGTTGAGGAAGTCTTATCTAACTTGACTATGCACATGCATGAGCTTCCCTTTCCTCTTTTTATGCTTCAATAAATGGTGCGCTCCTTATGGTCTAGAGTTGGTCACCCAGCTAGCTAGGGTAGTTGGTATTTTTATTCTATAAATAATGTTAAGATGATCTAATGTAGGATGTTGAACATTCTGATAATGGAAGTTCACTTTCAACTTTGAAATACATTTTAAGAGCGCGCTGTCATATCTTATGTACTTCTGTTTTGATGATTAAAATCATATTCAAAGTTTTCAGCACTTGTGTTAATCTTGGAAGTCTCACTCAAGGGGCCCCACTTGGTGATCACTATTTTTAGTTATCTTAGTAGTTATTTTTCATTCAGTAGCTAGTATCATCTAGCAGTTGATTGTTCCTATAACCACATAACTCTGCTCTGTGTCTGTTCCTACAGCCAAAGCTGGCAGAGTAGTTTCCTGTCTATTTTCTGGAATATCATTCCTATTGTTAGATTAATATTTGTATGTTTCGATTAGTGGTTTATTTAAGTCTAGTTGCCTTCATTAGTTGATCACAACATTTCAATTCTAGCATTGTCCTTTGCTTAAGCCATGATGGCCATACTAGAGTCTTAGTGCACACATACAATGCTGACCCATTTCAAGTTCACGCCCTTGGGTTGATAATTTAAATGAACCTCCATAATGAGTCTGATAGCTACTTAGTATGGATGTGTAATCTCTAAGTTATAGCTTTAAGGGCTTAGTTATTGAACCATTAAAGGAGGTGGACAATGATCATAGAATTGGAAACCTCTTTGAATTAAGAGGAAGATTATCATTAGTTATAGGTTCAATGAAAAAAGAACATATTTGTGCTTTCATTTTTCCTTTTTATTTCATTGCATGATATAACAAGCCATTTGCATAATAATCACGACATGATTCACTATAAGTTTTCTAATCAGTTATTTGATTGGTAACTGTAGACACCTAAAACTGACACAACTAATTAAATGGATTTTGTTCATTTAATTGCCTATTAATTAGACTAAGGCTTAATTAATATCCCTATTCTTCTAATTGACTTATTAATCAAAGAAGAGACTTGATTAATTACCCTTTCTTCTAATCTAACCCACTAATTAAACTAAGGTTTGATTAGATACCCTTTAGCCACTTAATTGAATAAATCTTATTTATTTAATTAATAGCCTTTTTTCTTTTAATTAAATTCACATTTGATTAAAAAATTCCCTTTTGCATTTAAATAAATCAATATTTATTTGTAAATGATCCCCCCACTTGCAAAAATCCTACAAATACAAGTTGCATCAATTGGATAAAATAAACCTTTTATTTTATCTAAAAATACCTATCATCCCCCCACTTGCATTCTCCTACATTTCTTATTAGCATCCTAATATCCTTCTAGAACCTGTCTAATCTCCTCATTATCCTAATTAATCCACTTGGGCCTCCCAAGATTTCTCACACATGTTCTCCCAAGGTGGGACCACACATGTGGGACCACATTGATCCTCATTTGTCACAAGGTTAATCCTTCCAACTTGGGACCACATTCCTCCTTCAATCTTGACCATCCATTCCTAAGCCTTCAAGTCTATAAGATGAGCTCTTGTCCCATATCAAAGAATCCTAATATCCATTTTATGCATCCTTATTATAGTTGTTATGTAGGTTATCAAGGATCTCTCATTGTGCCTCTCTCAAGCATTAGGTCATTTTAATTGCATCATGTTTAGACTCTATCATGTGTTAGATTAGTCATTTGACTTAATTGTATATCAATTTCATAGCATTATCATCTTCATCTTAGCTTAATTAGATCACTTGTTTCTTCAATTTGGAAACACAACTCCATTTTGCATATCATCATCATATCATTAGTTTCAATCATTTAATCAACTAGGATCTTAGTTGCATCCATTTTGATTCTAGTTCATCATCCAAATCTCGTTCTTTAGGTAGTCATCTTAAAGATCAAGTGCTCTTCCAAGTGAGGGCCACCTTGAATCTTGAAGATCCTTGGAGATAGAGGACAATGAGATGATTTTGAGAGATTTTGGTTAACTAACATTGTTTTGTTGATTTTTATCTCTAATACAATGTCCCATTGGTTTGTTTGTATTGTTTATGTCTATTGTGTAGGTGCAACACTCTGAGCATATAGTAACTACATCAACACTTGTGACCATTGATTTCAAGGTTGTGGAAAGGGATGCATGATGTTGGTGTTATGAAGTCTTTAGTCTAGAAACTAATTGAGAAATAGTTGTTTTATTTTATTGTAAATGAAATAATAAATCATCTTGGGTGTGTTGTGGGGGGTTTCTTGGAGGGGGTTTTCCTGAGAGTTTTAATGAGGAAAATTTTGTTCAGGCACGAGGTTTTGAGCATCTGATATCAATTTTTAAAAAAATGAAAATTAATAAAAAAAACAATTAAAATACACAAAAAAACAAAGACCTACCTTTTTGACATCGTGGCATGATGATTTGGGTTGCAAATCATCAAAACCTAATTGGGTTTTTTTATTGCCAAAACTTCAATTTTTGTCGATCAAATTATTAAAATTATTAAATTAAAGATTTTATTTAGTTTAAATAGAATCAAATTTATGAATTTTGTTCAAAATAGTATTATCAATAACGTCGAAAATTTTCATGATATTTAATGTTGATATTGGAAAAAGTTATGCATTAACCTTCATTTGATGTATTAGTGGATTTATCAGACAAATCAATAAGCTCTCCATATGCAACATTGAGCGCTTTCCAAGTTCATGAAAAATCCTATAAGAATCTAGCATTGTAGGGGATTGGCATTGACAAAATGAAAATAATAGTGCTACTATCTCTTTCCAATGAGTTGCAAGTAGAAAAACTTAAATCTTTTCAAAAGACAGGCACATTATTTTCTATGGTGAAAAATAGAGGTAATATGAAGTATTAAAATATATAGCTTTTGTCAAAGGCATTATTGCAACTATTTTGATTTTGAGCAATTAGTTTATGGAAAATAATGGTTACATCATATATTAATGGTGGTTAGTGTTTTACTCTCCCAACATCAAAGAAGTTATGGATGACTATGAATTTTTTTTTATGAAGTATGAAGTTTTGAACTCCCCTTTGAATGTCGATACTAAAGGAAAAATTAAAACTTATAGGAAATTTCATAGTCCAATTGATAATCTCCTTTTGAATATTGATATGGAATATTGATGAGTAAATTGATGAATAAAAATAGCTCATTAGAGGTATCTCATAACTTAATTGCATTTGGTTTGTTAAACATGATCCCTAGAAAAAACTATTAGATTTGTTATGAGCATTCGAGTATGTTTTGATTTTCTACATTGAATCAAAGCATAACAAAAGGGGAATTATATAATGATGAAGTTACAAGTACCCTACTTCACATGCATGTGAAATACAAAAGAATTGGAAATATTCAAGTAAATGCAATTGGAAAGCGTAAAACCAAGTTCAACTATATGGTTAATTTGAGGCCAATAATGATGTTTGTTCTAAAACTAGTAGGTGTCATGGTGTTTACACAAATCTCAAAAGTATAGCAATAAATCCCTTTGTGGTGTTAATTATATTTTACCATTTAAACCATTGAGAAACTTAAAAAGGAGAATATTTGTCTAGGCACATGAGGTTATATTGGTTGACAAAGAAAGAGTTGAATGAAATTGTATTGTTTGCCCAACAAGCCATATCTAGTTAGAAAATATCTGGATAGGGGAGTGATGAACATAAATTGAGAATTAGTGACTATGAGAGAGGATCATTACTTGCTTTATTTATATCAATTTTTTTGTGGTAGTGATAAATATTAAAAAATATTAGCCACATGAAGAGTTGCATTTGTGGCTATATGGACTATATGCTAGATGCATGGAATGCTATTATTATCAATAAAAATGCCAAATGGGTGCAACAGATAGTTGATAGTTGTTGCCCTCATGTAAATGAGAAGAGGAGGATCTTGAATACTTTTGTAGATATATTCCTACTTGAATAGATTATTGTTTGCTATTCTAAATGATGAGAATTCATTAGTTTCAAGAAATATTGGTGTTTGGTCATGCTTGCATGAAGAAATTGCTTGTGAAGCTTCAGGATGTAATGTTTGATGCTATACCTTAGGTCAATTGACAACAACTGAAAAGGTATACTATTTAGAAGTATCTAGAGTTTCTAAAGAGAAGAAAAATAAATTTGAATATAATTTTCTTGGGGAAGTTCATCTATCAAGTGTCGGTAAGTCTACTCAAGCTATCGAGAAGGATAAGCATGCTAATGGGAGATAAAATAATCCTCTTTTAGTTATTGGTAAGTAGACTCAAGCTACCAAGAAGGTTGTGTAGGGGTGGGCAGATGCAAGCATAAAAAATTACACATTACTTTCTATAGTAGAGAAATATGAAGGAAATCTGGAAGCGTTTCCAGCTTGATATTATTGGAAGGGAGGTGGAAAGATTTTATTTTCATGAAAAGGAGTGGGAAAGTGTGACATTCATAATATCTTTCCATACTAAATCATAAGGAAAGAAAAATATTTGCAAATGATGTTTTATATAGAAAGGAAAAGTCTGCTCAAAACAGAGAACTAGATACATACAAATAGAGTTATCCAAATTGCTTGAACTACAAAGTTGCTAGGTACTTGAAATATATCTCAATCAAGTTAAAGACTGAAGAACACACCAAATCCCCAATGATGAAATTTGGTCCCACTGAGCGTATTTAAAAATGAGCTATTGATCCCTAAAGTTTACACCTATAGGGAAACAACCTTATGGGAATTTCTGTGAATGGGGGATGAATTGCACTTCACAGAAAAACCTCTGGGATTTTAGAATCCGACTGTTCACTTTACTTTGGGGGGAAGAAAAGGGGGAGAGAAAATAACATCAACGAATCTAATCTAGGGTGATGCGCCAAAGATTTTACAACACTTTAAAATCTCTTTAAAAAATAATGGGAAACAAATAGCTCCAAAATTTGAGCACATAATGCCACAAACTCTTCATTGTTGGACAAAGAACAAGGTGCATAAGGTTTATAATGGCTGAAAATTTGTTAACACAAAACTTGACTAAAACATTACATTTTTGTTTTTCATTGGTTTAACCATTTGCATCACTATACCCTCTTAAAAAAATATTACAATTATCCTCAGCTTGAATTATGTACATGAATACAATTCCAAGGTTTATAATTGATATTGGCAAGGTCCCATTAAATTCTTGTGAGTGATATCAATATTATCAATGCTTATACTATTAACATTATAATTATCAATGCTTATATTATTTTTGTGAGATTTTGCCAAGATCAAGGGCACAATGAAAAGTATAAAAATAGAGACAAAAGAATGACAAGAACAAACTGTATTCTCATCAATATGAAAATGATCAACTGGATTCACCAATACAATGAATATAGGCCTTCTTATATAGGCAAGGCCATATGGATGTACGAGCACACAATCATGACATGTGGCTCAATGAGAAACAAGGGTAGGTAAGAAATACTAGGGGTAAGTAGGAGAAATAATATAATATTCCACAAGAGGTGGATGAAATTCCTAATGTGGAGTGTAACAACAAAACAAGACCACAAAAGGTGGAATTTCTCCTACAAGCTCTATCCCTATGTGCACACTTCCCTAAGTGTCTCAAATCCAAACTACGAAGAAATGCATTATCCTAAGTTAACTTAAGTAAAGTGAAATAATATCCATAATGAATATTTATTTACACCAACACCCCCCCTTAAGTGCAACTTAGGGAAATGAAGACTTAAGTCAACAATGCAAGATGGGTCTCGGCTACTAGGCCATGATAGGCACCCATGTACAATATGCAAATGCAAGAAAAACTATGCAATGCAATCTCTCACAAACGGAGAAAAGGAGAAAATCCAATGGAAAAAAACTCCCCCCCAAAAGAGAGATGAAAGTAAAAAAGACTCTCAAAGAAGAAGGACAAAACCTTAAAGAGGAAAAAGTCCCCCCCATAAGAGAGGAAGGAGAAGTCAACTAACCCCCCCTAATGACACATCCTGCACCCCCAAGAGAGCTCGCAACTGCTGGAACTTACTCTTCGTGAAAGGTTTGGTGAATATGTTTGCAACCTGCTCCACTATAGGACAATACTGCAAATCAATGACCTGCTCCTGAATGAGCTCACATATATAGTGCATATGAATTTTGATGTGTTTGGTCCGCTAATGCTGGACCGGGTTCTTCGAGAAGCAATAACACTCTGATTGTTGCAATGTAGAGCTGTCAGTCGTGGAGTGGTGAACCCAAACTTTGTGAGAATCTGTTGGAGCCAAATGGTCTCAGTCACTATGTTAACAACGCCTCGATACTCATCCTCAGTCGAAGAGAGAGCAATAGCATGTTGCTTCTTGCTCTGCCAACAAATGGGTCCTGAACCAAGGTGAAAACTATAACCAGAAGTAGACTTACGATCATCAAGATCACCAGCCCAATTAGAGTCTGTGTAACCAACCAAGCAAAGTCTTGTGCATGCTACATAGTGAATCCCATAGTGATGTATACCCTGGATGTAATAAATGATGCATTTGGAAGCTTTCCAATGAAGCTCATGTGGTTCCTGCATGAAGTGGGAAACCATGCCAACTGCAAATGAAATATCAGGGTGTGTATGGGTCAAGTAGATGAGACTACCCACAAGCTAACGATACAAAGTGGCATCAACTGGTGGAGAAGAACACTGAGCCTCAAGCTTGACTCCGGAAAGAAAGGGAGTTGGTGCAGGCTTACAATCAGCCATATGAAAGCATGCAAGTAGATCAAGAGCATACTTGGGCTGCGATAGTGTAATCCCGGAAGGTGATTGTGAAATCTCTATCTCGAGAAAGTAGTGCAAAAGACCCAAGTCAATCATAGCAAATTTGTCATGCAAAGCAGATTTGATCCTGCTAATGATGGATGTAGTACTCCTTGTAATGATCAAATCATCAACATAGAGCACAAGTATCAAGTGAGAGTCATCTTGTCGCAAAATATAGACATTCAGATCAGAATGACACCTGGTGAACCCTGCTGAGAGAAGAAAGGAATCCATCTTGGCATACCAAGCCCTGGGGGCCTACTTAAGGCCATAGAGAGATTTCCTTAGTCTGCAAACCAAGGAAGTATCCTGGATGAAACCCTGTGGCTGCTCCATATAAATCTCCTCATCAAGGTCACCATGAAGAAAAGCACTCTTCACATCCATCTGATGTACAACCCAACCATGAGCTACAACAATAGAAAGTGTCAAACGAATGGAGTTCATCTTTGCTATGGGCGCAAAGGTCTTAGTATAGTCAACACCTGCAACCCGAGAGAAACCTTTCGCAACAAGACGAGCCTTATACTTATCCACACTACCATCCGCAACATACATGGTCTGATAGATCCAGTTACATCAAACCATCTTTCTCCCCTTAGGGAGATGGACTAAATCCCATGTGTTGTTCCTCATCAAGGAACTATACTCTTCCTCCATAGCTTGGTCCCACTTAGGAACCCCTGATGCTTCTCGAAATGTCTGTGGATCAGAAGCAGTAGCAATGAATGCATGTGGAAGATCTTGATATTGTGATTGAGTTCTCTATGTATCTGAAGGATCCCCAACAAGAGAACCTGTAGACTCAAGTGTCTGTCGAGCCCAACGAGGTCTAGGTGGAGGTGGAGAATGAGGCTCCTCAACTGCAAGTGGACCCTGCAGAGGTGTAACCCTGGGAGTCAGAGTTGAAGGAGTCTCATCATCTGAATCACTAGCATCACTATCCACAATGGAGGAAGGTGGAGGAGGTAGAGAGGCTAAGATAGGAGAGCTTTCCTCAAAGTGAACACTCCTCTTAATGAACACCTCATGTGTCTCAGGATCCATCAATCTATATGCCTTAACACCCTCAGGATATCCAACAAATATGCAAGGCCGACTCTGAGGTTCCAATGCCTTGCATTTCTGTGGAGGTATGCGAGCCCATGCTGGACACCCAAAGACTTTGAAATGTCTGACAATCTGTTTCCTACTAGCCCAAGCTTCAAAAGGAGTAATACCTTGCAAAGCTTTGTGAGGAACCCGATTCTGGATGTGTGTGGCACAAGTGATAGCCTCTGCCCAAAAGGTGGGATCAAGAGAATGTGCATGTATCATACAGTTAGCCTTTTCTTTGAGAGTTCTATTCTTGCGTTTTGCAACTCCATTCTGCTGTGGAGTGTATGCGACAAAATGCTGAAGATCAATCCCCTCAAATGTACAAAAATCCTCAAGTCTTTTGTTCACATATTCCCTTCCATTATCTGTGCGAAGAATCTTCACCACTTTCCCGGATTGCTTCTCCACACGAGTCTTGAAGTCCTAAAATCTATCAAATACTTCACTCTTATGAATAAGAAAGTAGACCCAAGTGAAGAGGGAGTAGTCATCAATGAAGGTGAGGACATAGCAGGCCTTACTAAATGAAGGTGCTGGAAATGGACCTGCTACAACACTGTGAACAAGTTGAAGAACTTCCAAATCTCTCCAAGTTTTCCCTTTATCAAACTTTTCCTCGGGATGCTTGCCCATGGAACAACCTGAACATACACCCTCTGAAAAATTGATTCGAGGTAGACCTGTGACCATGTCTTTAGTGCTAAGCTGCTGAAGATAGTGGTAGTTGAGGTGACCAAACCGCTCATGCCATAGCTTACTTTCTGAATTTGAATGAGTAAGCAAGGCCTTAGAAGGTGAACTTGGCACAAAGTGGGAGAATGAATAAAGCCTTGAGTTGTCATTGACTTGTCCCACTGCTACCAAGGCATCATCATCAAGTTCCTTTACCACAACTGAATTTGGTGTAAACTCAACCTTTTTCCCATTCCCATAGTGAGTGATTTGGTAGATAGAGAGAAGGTTGGTAGACAAGTTAGGAACATAGAGAACATTCTCAAATGTTCCATCATCCATGTCAACTGAACCTTTCCCTTCAACCTCTACTTGTGTATCATCACCTATGTAAATGTGAGGTACCTTAGATGGCTCCAATGAAGAAAACTGCTCCTTTGTAGAACCCATGTGATATGAGGCACCCAAGTCAAGTATCCACTGCTGTGAAGAACCTACTGTAGCCACAAATGCTTGCCCTTTTCCCTTAGAATGTGAGGAAGAGGAAGGAGATGGATCCTTCTTTGTGTAGGCGGATGGCAAGTTAATGTTGTTTTTCTTAAGAAGATTATTAAACTCATCAACTTGCTTTGTGTAGCATCGATGCTCATCATGACCATACTTCTTGCAATATGCACAAGTTGTCTTATCCTTCTTAGGTGGTGTCCCCTTCTTGGAAGAGGATGGAAAATCACCTTGTGATGGAGAGGATGATTGTCCTTTTTCCTATTGTGGCTGTGACTTAGATTGCTTCTTCTTCTTGTTGGAATCTTTTCCTTGACTTCCTTGATTCCCTTGATTAGCCACCAAAGCCTTGGACTTTGAAGACTTGAGAAACCCCATGTTCAACAACTTAGATTGTTCCAATATCAACATTTCTATGAAAGCATCAAATGAAGGCATAACATAGGAACTCTCCACTGTCAAACGATGAGTTTGGAAGCTAGACACAAATGCTACATATTCTGGTGCAAGCTTGTCCAACAAGTTGAATATCAACTGAGCATCCTTTTTGTCAATTCCACAATCCTTAAGCTTTGATCTTAGCTCATTTGCTTTGGTGACATAATCTTGGATTGTATCAAAACTCTTGGGATCCAAGTTGGTGAGCTCATTGTCAATCTTATAACCTCTGATTTCATCAACTTGACCATACAATTTCTGAAACATATCTCAAACATCTTTGATTGTAGTACACTTTTCAATAAGAAAGATGAGGTCATCTAATACATACTTGCGCAAAGTTCCAAGAGCCATGCAATTCTTAGTGATCCATTCTAATTGAGCATTAGGGTCAACCTTAGGATTAGGTGGTGCTGCTATTGTTCCATCTATGTAATGCATGAGACCTTTTTCCATTAATTTGCTCCATACTTTAATTTTCCATGATGCATAATTATGTGAAGTTAAAGGTGGAAATTTATGAGGACTCATTGCAAAAAAAATGAAAGAGCACAAGGAAAAAGAGGCACAATCACACAAGACACCCCCCCAAATTCACTCAATCAAAGAACCCCCCCAAAAGTGATGAATTGACGCTTTATACTTAGTGCATGTACAATGGGCCACTTGCAAAAAATGGCAAAGTGGACTTCTGATTTCAATTTTCAACTGCCTCAATAAGGTTAAAAGAGACTCAAAATAATAATGCAAGAGATCTAAACTAAGATCCAAGCAATTTACAAGTACCAAATAAGCCAAATAAGACCAATATCTGAAAGTACAATTTCTACTTAAAATATCTAAAATATGATCATAGATTATGAAAGTAGATGAAAAAACATGCACTTTAAAAAAAATGGCACTTGAAAAGGAGGTTGTATGAGCTCAAATGAGGCCTTTGAAGTTGCAGAATTGAGGATTGGACAGGTACAGCTGAGAGAATTTGAAAATTTGGAAAACCCTGTGCACCAAAACTAGAAAATAACCACACCACTATGAAGAGCACGAAAAATTAGCCCAAATAAAAAAAAATTGCACCCAAAAAGGAGCAAAATTGAGCAAGTTATGGGCCTCCAAAGTTGACCCAAAAATCCAAACTACTCAACGAAGAGGGGTCTAAAAATTTCCAAAAAAAATGCTGACTGGGCGTTGACTGGGCACTGACTGGGTAGAAGGTACAGATCCCAAAAATAATTTTCAAAAAATCTTCAAACTGGAAAATAATTTTCAAATTTTTTTTTGAAAAAAAATCCGAAAATTCCGTACCGTACCGCCTGAATTGGGCAGAAAATTTCCTCCACACCCAAAAATCGATTTTCACCAAAATAGGTCTAATTTATACTCAATTTTTATGGAAATGGCCTCCCAGACGCAATGGTGAGGTCGAAAACGCTCTAAGATGCCTCCAAAAATGCAGTCCCTTAGATCCAAAAATAGAAGCCTTCCACGATGTCTCCAAAAACCAATCAATGAAGCCCCAATGGCTCTGATATCATGTGAGATTTTGCCAAGATCAAGGGCACAATGAAAAGTATAAAAATAGAGACAAAAGAATGACAAGAACAAATTGTATTCTCATCAATATGAAAATGATCAACTGGATTCACCAATACAATGAATATAGGCCTTCTTATATAGGCAAGGCCATATGGATGTATGAGAACACAACCATGACATGTGGCTCAATGAGAAACAAGGGTAGGTAAGAAATACTAGGGGTAAGTAGGAGAAATAATATAATATTCCACAAGAGGTGGATGACCCACCGAATGTGGAGTGTAACAACAAAATAAGACCAGAAAAGGTGGACTTTCTCCTACAAGCTCTATCCCTATGTGCACACTTCCCTAAGTGTCTCAAATCCAAACTACGAAGAAATGCATCATCCTAAGTTAACTTAAGTAAAGTGTAATAATATGCATAATGAATATTTATTTACACCAACAATTTTAATGTTATTATCTAGCCTACGTGCCTTTTATATGTTTGGATGGGTAGTTATTTACTTTAGAAATTATGGTTGGTTTAGATACTTTGATAATACTCTTTTTCAATTATTATATATGCTTGATTGTAATGCCTCGCCAGGAACCCTAAAGGGAAACAACACATCTAGGCAACTAAAAGGTGAAATAATTTATATAAAAAAAAGATTAAGTGCATTAATTATAACATTGCACGTTTAATTACACAAGCGGAAGTCTAACAATGACATCCTAAAGGGTTACCAACAAAGATTACTTCGAAACTAAAACAACTACAAAAGGTTAATCCAATTATCCATCTAATTAGGAAACTCAATTGCAATTAATTAAACCATTCTTATAAAACTGAATTCCATGTTGAAATATTTAAAGTGTTACAATATATTTACTTTCAATGATTCATTTACACATAAGAAGAAAGATAACTGAAATAACATACATTCCATTGAATTAAGATTACAATATTCAATAATTATATGCCTTCCAATAATATAAATGAAATACATAGGATACAATGACCACATGGTCTCAAATATACAATACTATCGAACATGAGCTGATACAAGAGTCACAAACCAAGGAACACTAGTGAAGACGATCCTCACATGAAGGTATGAACACATATATCCAATGGGAAGTGGCACTACCACCCGACCATGTGATCCCTAAGTGGAACCACCCCACTGTGGTGGGAGATAGAAAAAGACCCTCAAGCAAGCAAACAAGACAAGTACAACGGTACAACATGACTCCACAAAACCCATGTGACTCAACTCACAAACACTAGTGATCCTAAGGAGAGAGTGTCATCGTATGGCTTAAGGTGGTTACCCTAGGTAGGCCTCTGTAGGTCCCGGCCCCCATCCTGGGTTATCCTGGTAACCTCTCCCGAACCCCCGACTCCATCTAAGCATCATGCGGACCCTACCAATCCCTTCGTGAAGACAAGGTGGTAGGTTTGCCATTCCAAGCCTTCTCACAACATCCTGAGCCTATAGAAGCACTCAACCATGTGCGATGCACATTATCTTAATTAAATATTTCAGCTACCCACCCCCTAATCAATTATTAGGTTATCACTTCTTAACTGACTTTCGAGGGCTTATCCTACCATCCACTTTGGGTGCGACCCCCGCTCGAAAGCCACTCTCTCTCATAGGACACTAATAGGAATGATCTTTCTATGAGAACTCTATGGTGAAACTGACAACCATATCTAATCCTGACAAACTACAGGTGAAGGGTACACAACTTAATAACCCAAGGTTGACCATTTGGAACAAAACACACAATGATTGACAACAACAGGGTTACACAACAACAGCTGACCAAGGGGTATAAACAACCTTTACGACATGGCAACAACTCAAAATCAGATTTACAACATAAATATGCTTTTACCAGAAAATACCATTTATACTAAAGATCCTGTAACAGACAATCTTTTTAAACAGTAAAAAGCATTAAATACTTGCAAATACAGATATTCCGGAAAAATAACAAATTCATCTTTATTGATAAAAGAAAGACAGAGTTGTCATTTGTCCAATAAGGCTAAATTTAAACACATAAAAATTAACCCCCTAACATTTACTGGAGGCACACAAAAACAGGGAAGGTGAAGTTATTTGTTTGCCTATGGTAGAAAGCTACCGACCCACTCCCCTTTTCAATTTTTTTTTTTTTTAATATATATTTTTTTAAAATTTAAATTAAATTCTTAATTTTACACAAAGATTAAAATTTCAATATTTAAAAAAATAAAAAATAAAATTTCAACAAAGATTTTAAAATCTCAATATCTCCACTCTGAGACAACAGAGTAAAAAACACAACATAATAATAATTTTAAAAAGAGTAAAACTAAAATTACACAAATTAATTACTGGTAAAGAAACTCATAAAAACACCCAAACTCTGTGACAAAATGGAGAGAGCAAAACCCCATTTCTTTTACAAAAATTTCCTCCATAAGCCCAATTTTTCTTTTAACCCAAATTCTAATGATTTTCCTCAACCAAGAAGAACACAAAATCACATAACACACAGAAAGAATTTATTTGGAACAAAGGAGGGTAAATCTAACAAAATTTTGCCAGCATAACCCCCTATAATTTCACAATATCAAAGCTTGATAATTACACCGAAAGAAAATAATTAAAACATTTAATCATAAACAAAATCAAAACTCAACCAGAAATGGAAGACACAACCTTATTCTATTTAATTTTTCCTTTACAATACACACCACAAACTACAGAGAAAGGAAAATTATTTGAGCTAATATTAAAAATAAATAACCAAAAATCATTACTTTCCTTCTTTCTTTTCTTTTCTCATTCCCATTTAATTAATTTTCTAAAAAAAAATTGAAGGAAAGTAAATTTACTTTATTTTATTTATTTCTAATTTATTTTTAAAATCTAGAGAATAATAAATGCAATTAATTTATTTTCTACTAAATTTAAATAAAATTATATTTCTAATATAATGCAATTTGCTACTAAATTTAATCACTTCACTTAATTAATTAAATACATAATCACCTAAGCATTATAATTCATAAATTAAATATGCTAACTATAAAGTGACGCCATAAACTCAAATAATTAATCTAATCTACTAGGGCTCACAAACCGAGAAGACCCAAACAAAGACTCTGAAAAAAGTCAAACACTAAAACTCGAAGGCCGAACATACAGAAAAGACGACCAACTGAAGACACTTATAAGAGTGTAACTGGGGTAAAATTAGGGTCAACCACTATCTCCTCCACTCCCATCAGACAAATAAGGCATGCTCAGACCTGTGAAGCCAGGTGGAGACGATACCTTGTACCTACCCGGTACTTGTACCTGCAATGTCCTGCATCATCAAACCACACATGCATATATACAAATATAGAATACATGACACACACAATGATGAAGGAGAATTGTGACGTTCTCTGTCTCACCAGAGTGAGTGAAGGAAAATCATCCCCTCGCATCCAATACACTCGCAGACACGCAACATATAATTACACATTGCATAGATAAAGTAAAGTGTTAGTACATAGCAATAATCCATAAAATACCACAAATCACAAGTACTAAAATACTGTAAATAAAGTAGGCATCCCATATCTAGATAAAGCATGAAATAATGTCATATAAGTCTGAATAACACATAATGGTAATGTATTGATTGAAAGTAAACAATAGTAAAATATGAGTCTAATAAGTTCAATCGAGGAGGGGTAATACATTGATGGTTGGTTGGAGCCACTAGTTGTTATTTTATGATTGGTTGTTTTGAGTTATTAATTGTTTGGGATCAGGGCGCTTCCTTGCTTGCTTAATAAAAAATATAATAATTAATGTTTCACCTAGTCATAGTAGCAATCATGATGTCAATATATTAGAACACTAATCATTAATGTTTAAGTTTTTAAGGTTAATTTTAGCACTAGTAGCATTATTAATATTATTTAATCTAACCTTTAATATCATTAGCAACATTAGTGTAATTATAGAGATAAGATATTACTCTTTAGCCTTTCTTGATTTGATTAATAATGATATTGATACTAATAATAACTCCACTAATATTATTATTCAATCTAACCATTTAACATTAACAATAAATGTAGGTGGAATATTATCCTTTGACCTAATTTTAATAATCCCAACTCTATTATCACAAGTAATAGTATTTGGTATAACTTCAATATCAAATCTAGTATTACTGTCATTGACATTAACATTTATGATAACAATTATCAAAATTATGGCATTTAGGTTATGTCTAACGAACCTTGCCACCATGAATTATCATCATTATCACTCCAATAGCCACAATAGACTTTTTTTGTTTTTTGCTATAATCCCCAGACATGATAATTAATCATTCTATCCATGTTTTAACTATTACATTAATGATAACTTAATGATATTCCTTGATTTAATCATAATAAGATTCTTATTACTGCTATATATTTAATGAAATAAAGTTCAGTGGCTATGCCACTTTTATCCAAAAAAATAAAATAAAATAAAATAATTAATGTTATTAATATTGTTTAGTCTATTCTTATAATGACAATAATATCATTGACATTACAATTAATAACTTTAATAATATCTTATTTTATTTTTATAATGTTATTTACTTCTATATATTTTTTAAAGTTGTTAATATTATTAGACTGCTATTATTTCCCCCATAATGGCATTAATATTATTTAGAAACAGTAATATTATTATTGAGTGATGAAATTCATGATATTGTTATTTACAATCATATCACTATTTGAATAAATATCAAGGTTACCGAGAGATGAGGGTAGTTGGAGACTGGTACTAGTATTAATAAGGAAGATTCCTCTAGGGTTTGGAATGAATCTTATTAATCTTTGGAGATCCTAAAATAGTAGAAATATAATTGATATCTACATAATTATGTTAGAAAATAAATTATTGAAAAGAAAAATCTATAATGGATTAATACTTCTTCATCTTAATTCCTAATCGTAACCCTAACTAGGACATCGACACTAACCCTAACAATAATCCTAACCATAACCCTAAATCCTAAGCTTAATAAAAATAGTGGTAAAGTTTAACGTTAAATTTAAAATTGAACAAAAAATGAAATTATAATTGTTTTCTCTAAGCTGCTTTGGTTTCCCATGGCATAGTTACTAAAATAGTATCTAATGCATATGCCTCATTTATTCATTGAAAGAGCGTTAGTATTTATAGTTGAAATAATCACAAAATATAGGAGGCGTTGTTGAGCTCTTCCCATTTGTTAATTTCAGCTAACATATACTATGAATTTAAATGCAATTACCTAGTGACTTATCACTTCGATAAAAATCAAGCTCCACCCAACTCATAGTCTTCATCGATTCCATTACTAAATTGTAATGCTCATTTCTTACATGAATTTTTGAATATGTTTTTTTCAAAATAAACTCAGTTGAGTCTATGTTTATATATGTATGTATTTAAGATCAATAATATGTTGAGTAGAGGGCTACAACCCATTTTCATACAAACTAATGATGTTCAAAACTAGATATTCTAGATAACAAGTGTCACATTGTGGTGAGTATTTGTTGTGTTAATTTGTAGTTAGAATAATAAATATTCATTATAGTTATCGATAATATTTATTAATTATAACTAATATATTGTTTAATTAAATTTATTTTGTTTTATATTATTTATCTTTTTATATGGTGCTATAGTTGTCTATATGATTGAACTATTTATGTAGAATATGAGGACAATAAAAATTAACCAAAAGGGATATAAATTCATTTTTTTGAAAAGAGCATTGCAATTAAAGCCTTAGATGTGTGTCAAGTTTGTAATCCTCATCTTCATATATGTTAAGTTCTTGTGCTAACACAAAGAGATATCCATGATGTTGTGCAAATGTTGGGTCAATCCAAATCATTCATTTACATTTACTGAGTATTAATTTCTAAGTGATTGAATAAATAAGACTGACTACAAATACAAGAATAAAAATAATATATGGTAACAATAAAGAACTTACTAGATTAATGACAACTTGAAATAAAGGAATTAAATACAAAATGACAACAATAGAGGGTTTTTTAAATTTATTAATCAGTTTTAATTTTAAATAATTAATAATTTATTAAATTAAAAATAATAATTAAAATTGAAAAATAAATAAATTCTTACTATTATTAATAAATTTATATTTAAAATTAAAATTAATTAAAGAATAGTTATTTTCTACACTTAATATCAATAATAAATAAATTTATTTATAAAATTAAAATTAGAAAAAATAATTCTTAATATTATAATTATATTGGATTTTTTATTAGAGATACTTTTGCATTTAGAAATAAGTAGTTAGGGTTAGTTACTATTAGCATTGCCATTAGAAATAGTGTTAAGGTTAGAGTAGAGATCACATAGACAATTAAAATTATTTTTTGTTAGTTCTATGATTAATTTTCAAATTAATAGAACCCTAACCCTAATTCACATAAATATAAATAGAATAAAACAAATTTTGAATTATAAAGAGATTTTTGTATTTATTAATGTATTTAATTTACATTAAGATAGATATTAAATTTATGCTAACATAGAAAAATAGAAATAAATTCTAATATTTGAAATAGTATTAAATTTTTAATTAAAAATAATTTTATATTTAGAAATAAGTAGTTAGGGTTAGATTTACTATTAGTGTTAAGATTATAAAGCATGTCAAAGTACGATAGAGGTCACATATATAGTCAAAATTATTATTTTGTAGTTCTATGATTAATTTTCAAATGGATAGAACCCTAACCCTAATTCACACAAAGATCAATAACATAAAACAAAATTTAAATTATAAAGAAAATAATTTATTTAAAATGGGCATAAAAGTGATATGAATACATTACCTTTGACACATTACCTCCCTTTATGTTATTGAGTACATAACATAAAACGGGCATAAAAGTTATATAAAATACATTGAAACGAGCATAAAAGTGATATGAATACATTACCTTTGATACATTACCTCCCTTTATGTTATTGAATACATAACATAAAACGGGCATAAAAGTGATATAAAATACATAACATAAAACGAGCATAAAAGTGATATGAATACATTGAAAAGGGTTTTGATTTTGGAAACGATCACTCAATATGTGATTGGATGTTGAGAAACAATTTTTTTATAATATATTAGTAAATAATTATAAAGAAAATAATTTATTTATTAATATATTTAATTTATATTAAAATAGATATTAAATTTACGCTAACATATAAACAAAATTTGAATTATAAAAAAATAATTTATTTACTAATGTATTTAATTTATATTAAAATAGATATTAAATTTACACTAACATATAAAAATAGACGAGGTACTTGGTTTAGTTTTCCCCACCTCTATTAAAAAAAAAGAAAAACAGTAAGTACATCGAAATATATGAACTTTGTATTACATAGACACTTGTCCAATGAGAAAATCCACTATGTGCAAATAGCTCGTTAAACAAAAACCCCAAAATCTGGTGATTGACACACATACTACACCACATGTGTGACATCTTTAACCTTGTCTCTATGAAGAGCACGTGGTACATGTGGATCGCGCAAAAGAAGAAACTTCTCCCAAATACTTGTTCATAATTGGCTCATATAAAATTTGTTAATAACTAGTTAACTATCAAAAAGAAAATTCATTACAAGAGTACTATGCCTAATGACAAGTATTAATAACACAAGCACTATTCTATTAACAGTCATGCCACATCATGTTGTTGTTCTTTGCCTCAACATATGACTAAACAATGTTCTAATTCTTTTTTGTCTCTCTCTCTTTTTTTTAAAAGTTTGTTCCATGATATAAACCCTCATCAACTAGGTGAGAGAAGATCCTTAACACAGAATGGGTTTATTTATGTACCTTAACAGACATAAATAAAACCGAGGACATGCATAAATATTTTATTTTACTACTTTTTTTACTATTGACAAATAATCAAGTAGTCATGCCAGCTACTATCAAGATATTTTGTTTCAACAATAAATTACTTATTGAGTGGTTATTTATTTTCCCCAACCTCTTTTGACTTAAAACAATATTTGTAATAAGAAACATAGCATATTCACATTTTCCTGTGATCAAAATAATGGAGTTGTCTATATTATCTCCTTTCAACAATATACATGTACCATACAAACACACTTCATACAATTTCTTTGAATGCCATACAAGAATTTGAACAATAGAATATTGATTTAGTCCCTAATCAGGATATCACATGAATTTTGTACAAAATAATACAATCATCTTCAACTTGCATGGAATAATGGGAGTCACATTTCCATAACTATATATTTTTATTGATAGGTTATTCCTACACTAGTTCCAAAAAAGATCGTGCTTTGCCTTTTTTTTTTTCTTCTGAGAGATTTTCTTTTCAAATCTGCAAATCCATAAGTTTACACCAACCTACATACAAAGGGAGAATACCTTTCTATAGGCCATGGGAGCTCACTTCCCAACTGTAGGCCCAATCTTGGGCCACCCCCGAGCTAAGAGACTAGACAAAAACTAGGTAACACATATACCTCAATGCACAACACACAACAAAGAAGAAAACAATATTAAATCCCTTCCCAAGGTTGTACATTGTGGGTTTCACAATTAATCCTTCATTCAGGTGAGATGTGGACGTGCACTATAGGGAGACGAGTACAAAAAAACATTTAATAATCATCTAAACAACACT